>NW_026728986.1:325000-329502 GCF_030272615.1 Cryptomeria japonica | reverse complement strand
GAGGCTCCTCGGCCGCCTCGGAACTATCTGTGTATCAGACGCATCGCGGGATAAGGGGTTGGCAACGGTAGTCGCCCCAAGCGCGTCCGATGCTTGGACCATTCCGAGGCGGCCCTGAAGCCTCTTCCGTCTAGCCGTTGGGTCCTTCTCGCCGCATCCCTCGCCTCGCACCCCGATTGCTATGCGGTGAGGCTCCTCGGCCGCCTCGGAACTATCTGTGTATCGGACGCGTCGCGGGATAAGGGGTTGTCACTGGTAGTCGCCCCAAGCGCGTCCGATGCTTGGACCATTCCGAGGCGGCCCTGAAGCCTCTTCCGTCTAGCCGTTGGGTCC
This sequence comes from Cryptomeria japonica, assembly GCF_030272615.1. Lineage (NCBI taxonomy): Eukaryota > Viridiplantae > Streptophyta > Pinopsida > Cupressales > Cupressaceae > Cryptomeria > Cryptomeria japonica. Next base: position 329,169 of record NW_026728986.1, on the reverse strand, counting down.
TTCTCGCCGCATCCCTCGCCTCGCACCCCGATTGCTATGCGGTGAGGCTCCTCGGCCGCCTCGGAACTATCTGTGTATCGGACGCGTCGCGGGATAAGGGGTTGTCATTGGTAGTCGCCCCAAGCGCGTCCGATGCTTGGACCATTCCGAGGCGGCCCTGAAGCCTCTTCCGTCTAGCCGTTGGGTCCTTCTCGCCGCATCCCTCGCCTCGCACCCCGATTGCTATGCGGTGAGGCTCCTCGGCCGCCTCGGAACTATCTGTGTATCGGACGCGTCGCGGGATAAGGGGTTGTCATTGGTAGTCGCCCCAAGCGCGTCCGATGCTTGGACCATTCCGAGGCGGCCCTGAAGCCTCTTCCGTCTAGCCGTTGGGTCCTTCTCGCCGCATCCCTCGCCTCGCACCCCGATTGCTATGCGGTGAGGCTCCTCGGCCGCCTCGGAACTATCTGTGTATCGGACGCGTCGCGGGATAAGGGGTTGTCACTGGTAGTCGCCACAAGCGCGTCCGATGCTTGGACCATTCCGAGGCGGCCCTGAAGCCTCTTCCGTCTAGCCGTTGGGTCCTTCTCGCCGCATCCCTCGCCTCGCACCCCGATTGCTATGCGGTGAGGCTCCTCGGCCGCCTCGGAACTATCTGTGTATCGGACGCGTCGCGGGATAAGGGGTTGTCACTGGTAGTCGCCCCAAGCGCGTTCGATGCTTGGACCATTCCGAGGCGGCCCTGAAGCCTCTTCCGTCTAGCCGTTGGGTCCTTCTCGCCGCATCCCTCGCCTCGCACCCCGATTGCTATGCGGTGAGGCTCCTCGGCCGCCTTGGAACTATCTGTGTATCGGACGCGTCGCGGGATAAGGGGTTGTCACTGGTAGTCGCCCCAAGCGCGTCCGATGCTTGGACCATTCCGAGGCGGACCCGAAGCCTCTTCCGTCTAGCCGTTGGGTCCTTCTCGCCGCATCCTTCGCCTCGCACCCCGATTGCTATGCGGTGAGGCTCCTCGGCCGCCTCGGAACTATCTGTGTATCGGACGCGTCGCGGGATAAGGGGTTGTCACTGGTAGTCGCCCCAAGCGCGTCCGATGCTTGGACCATTCCGAGGCGGACCCGAAGCCTCTTCCGTCTAGCCGTTGGGTCCTTCTCGCCGCATCCCTCGCCTCGCACCCCGATTGCTATGCGGTGAGGCTCCTCGGCCGCCTTGGAACTATCTGTGTATCGGACGCGTCGCGGGATAAGGGGTTGTCACTGGTAGTCGCCCCAAGCGCGTCCGATGCTTGGACCATTCCGAGGCGGACCCGAAGCCTCTTCCGTCTAGCCGTTGGGTCCTCGCCGCATCCCTCGCCTCGCACCCCGATTGCTATGCGGTGAGGCTCCTCGGCCGCCTTGGAACTATCTGTGTATCGGACGCGTCGCGGGATAAGGGGTTGTCACTGGTAGTCGCCCCAAGCGCGTCCGATGCTTGGACCATTCCGAGGCGGACCCGAAGCCTCTTCCGTCTAGCCGTTGGGTCCTTCTCGCCGCATCCCTCGCCTCGCACCCCGATTGCTATGCGGTGAGGCTCCTCGGCCGCCTTGGAACTATCTGTGTATCGGACGCGTCGCGGGATAAGGGGTTGTCACTGGTAGTCGCCCCAAGCGCGTCCGATGCTTGGACCATTCCGAGGCGGCCCCGAAGCCTCTTCCGTCTAGCCGTTGGGTCCTTCTCGCCGCATCCCTCGCCTCGCACCCCGATTGCTATGCGGTGAGGCTCCTCGGCCGCCTTGGAACTATCTGTGTATCGGACGCGTCGCGGGATAAGGGGTTGTCACTGGTAGTCGCCCCAAGCGCGTCCGATGCTTGGACCATTCCGAGGCGGCCCCGAAGCCTCTTCCGTGTAGCCGTTGGGTCCTTCTCGCCGCATCCCTCGCCTCGCACCCCGATTGCTATGCGGTGAGGCTCCTCGGCCGCCTTGGAACTATCTGTGTATCGGACGCGTCGCGGGATAAGGGGTTGTCACTGGTAGTCGCCCCAAGCGCGTCCGATGCTTGGACCATTCCGAGGCGGACCTGAAGCCTCTTCCCTCTAGCCGTTGGGGCTTTCTCGCCGCATCCCTCGCCTCGCACCCTGATTGCTATGCTGTGAGGCTCCTCGGCCGCCTTGGAACTATCTGTGTATCGGACGCATCGCGGGATAAGGGGTTGGCAGTGGTAGTCGCCCCAAGCGCATCCGATGCTTGGACCATTCCGAGGCGGCCCTGCAGCCTCTTCCGTCTAGCCGTTGGGGCCATCTCGCCGCATCCCCCACCTCGCACCACGATTGCTATGCGGTGAGGCTCCTTGGCCGCCTCGGAACTATCTGTGTATCGGACGCATCGCGGGATAAGGGGTTGTCACTGGTAGTCGCCCCAAGCGCGTCCGATGCTTGGACTATTCCGAGGCGGCCCTGCAGCCTCTTCCGTCTAGCCGTTGGGGCCATCTCGCTGCATCCCCCACCTCCTCGGCCGCCTCGGAACTATCTGTGTATCGGACGCATCGCGGGATAAGGGGTTGGCAGTGGTAGTCGCCCCAAGCGCGTCCGATGCTTGGACTATTCCGAGGCAGCCCTGCAGCCTCTTCCGTCTAGCCTTTGGGGCCATCTCGCCGCATCCCTCGCCTCGCACCCCGATTGCTATGCGGTGAGGCTCCTCGGCCGCCTGGGAACTATCTTCGTATCGGACGCATCGCGGGATAAGGGGTTGTCACTGGTAGTCGCCCCAAGCGCGTCCGATGCTTGGACTATTCCGAGGCGGCCCTGTGGCCTCTTCCGTCTAGCCGTTGGGGCCATCTCGCCGCATCCCCCACCTCGCACCCCGATTGCTATGCGGTGAGGCTCTTCGGCCGCCTTGGAACTATCTTCGTATCGGACGCATCGCGGGATAAGGGGTTGTCACTGGTAGTGGCCCCAAGCGCGTCCGATGCTTGGACTATTCCGAGGCGGCCCTGCAGCCTCTTCCGTCTAGCCGTTGGGGCCATCTCGCCGCATCCCCCACCTCGCACCCCGATTGCTATGCGGTGAGGCTCCTCGGCCGCCTTGGAACTATCTTCGTATCGGACGCATCGCGGGATAAGGGGTTGTCACTGGTAGTCGCCCCAAGCGCCTCCGATGCTTGGACTATTCCGACGCGGCCCTGTGGCCTCTTCCGTCTAGCCGTTGGGGCCATCTCGCCGCATCCCCCACCTCGCACCCCGATTGCTATGCGGTGAGGCTCCTCGGCCGCCTTGGAACCATCTTCGTATCGGACGCATCGCGGGATAGGGGGCTGTCACTGGTAGTCGCCCCAAGCGTGTCCGATGCTTGGACCATTCCTAGGCGGCCCTGAAGCCTCTTCCGTCTAGCCGTTGGGGCCTTCCCGCCCCATCCCTCGCCTCGCACCCCCGATTGCTATGCGGTGAGGCTCCTCGGCCGCCTTGGAACCATCTGTGTATCGGACGCATCGCGGGATAAGGGGTTGGCACTGGCAGTCGCCCCAAGCGCGTCCGATGCTTGGACCATTCCGAGGTGGCCCTGAAGCCTCTTCCGTCTAGCCGTTGGGGCCTTCCCGCCCCATCCCTCGCCTCGCACCCCGATTGATATGCGGTGAGGCTCCTCGGCCGCCTTGGAACTATCTGTGTATCGGACGCATCGCGGGATAAGGGGTTGGCACTGGTAGTCGTCCCAATCGCATCCGATGCTTGGACCATTCCGAGGCGGCCCTGCAGCCTCTTCCGTTTAGCCGTCGGGGCCTTCCCGCCGCATCCCTCGCCTCGCATCCCGATTCCTATGCGGTGAGTCTTCTCGGCCGCCGCGGAACTATACCTGTTATTGCTACTGCATCCTTCGGCTGGTAACCTCCTCTGCCGCCTTGGAACGTTCTCTTTGTCGGACGCGTCGCGGGATAAGGGGTTGGCACTGGTAGTCGCCCCAAGCGCGCCCGATGCATAGACCGCTCCGAGTCGACCTTGCTTTCAGCCTCTCACATGCATAGACCTCTCTGAGTCGACCCTGCAGCCTCTCACGTTTAGCCTTTGGAATCTCGCCTCACAACATGATTGCTATCCTTGATGCATCCCTTGCCTCGAGCCCTGATTGCTTTCTTGGCTGCATCCCTCCTCTCCTCACAGCCCGGTTGTCATCACTGCTTCATCCGTCGCTTCATGCATTCTGGCTGCTGGGCCCTTCCCAC
>NW_026728986.1:300000-315000 GCF_030272615.1 Cryptomeria japonica | reverse complement strand
ATGCAGTGCACGAAGTCGGAGCCCGGATTGCCCCGGGCGCGCACCTCCGCCAGGGTGGGCACCTTGGTGCGCACAACTTGCCTGGGCTGCGCACCAGGAAGGGCTCAAGATGGCACCCGCGTTCCGTTTTTTTCACTATCTTTCAGAACGGAAATTTTAAAATCTCGTTTTTTTTTGCCTTTTCTGGAAATTAGTGAAGGCAGCGCATCAAAGGTGCGCAACGCTGGTGCGAACCTGGGAGCGCTCCGATGTGTGCTCCAAGGTGCGGCGTGCACGAAGTCGGACCCCGGTTTGCCCCGGGTGCGCACCTCGCGTGCACCTTGGTGCGCACACCTTGGCTGGGTTGCGCGCCCTGGTGGGCACCATGGTGCGCACCAAGGAGCGCTCCGAAGTGTGCTCCAAGGTGCGGCGTGCACGAAGTCGGAGCCCGGTTTGCCCCGGGTGCGCACCTCGCGTGCACCTTCGCCGCGGTGGGCACCATGGCGTGCACGAAGTCGGAGCCCGGTTTGCCCCGGGTGCGCACCTCGCGTGCACCTTCGCCGGGGTGGGCACCTTGGTGTGCAGACCTTGGCTGGGTTGCGCGCCCTGGTGGGCACCATGGTGCGCACCAAGGAGCGCTCCGAAGTGTGCTCCAAGGTGCGGCCTGCACGAAGTCGGAGCCCGGTTTGCCCCGGGTGTGCACCTCGGGTGGGCACCTTGGTGCGCATGCCTTGCCTGGGCTGCGCACCAGGGCGGGCTCAAGATGGCACCCGCGTTCCTTTTTTTTCACTATCTTTCAAAACGGAAATTTTAAAATCTCATTTTTTTTTGCCTTTTTCTGGAAATTAGTGAAGGCAGCGCATCAAAGGTGCGCACCTCGCTGCCCACCACGGTGCGCAACGCCGGTGGGCACCCGGGAGTGCTTCGAAGTGTGCTCCAAGGTGCTGCGTGCACGTTGTCGGAGCCCGGTTTGCCCCGGGTGCGCACCTCGCGTGCACCTTCGTCGGGGTGGGCACCTTGGCTGGGTTTGCCCCGGCTGCGCTCCGAAGCGGGGTTATTGGAGCGCCGCCTCTTTTTTTGTCGGAGCGTTTGGTGGGGTTTCTCGCATTGGCTCTTCCGAGGCCCGGTTGCCACCCTGGCGCGCACGAAGTCGGAAGTAGGGTTAATTGCCCGGGTGCGCACCTTTGCCAGGGTGGGCACCTTACCTGGGCTGCGCACCAGGGCGGGCTCAAGATGGCACGCGCGTTCCGTTTTTTTCACTATCTTTCAAAACGGAAATTTTAAAATCTCCTTTTTTTTTTGCCTTTTCTGGAAATTAGTGAAGGCAGCGCATCAAAGGTGCGCACCTCGCTGCCCACCTTGGTGTGCTCTGAGGTGCGCACCCGGGAGCGCTACGAAGTGTGCTCCAAGGTGCGGCGTGCACGTTGTCGGAGCCCGGTTTGCCCCGGGTGCGCACCTCGCCTGCACCTTGGCCGGGGTGGGCACCTTGGCTGGGTTTGCCCAGGGTGCGCTCCGAAGCGGGGTTACTGGAGCGCCCCCTCTTTTTTTGTCAGAGCGTTTGGTGGGGTTTCTCGCATTGGCTCTTCCCAGGCCCGGTTGTTGGGTGCGCTCCCACCCTGGCGCGCGCGAAGTTGGAAGTTGGGTTAATTGCCCGGGCGCGCACCTTCGCCAGGGTGGGCACCTTGGTGCGCACACCTTGGCTGGGCTGCGCACCAGGGCGGGCTCAAGATGGCACCAGCATTCCCTTTTTCTCACTATCTTTCAAAACGGAAATTTTAAAATCTCGTTTTTTTTTTGCCTTTTATGGAAATTAGTGAAGGCATCGCATCAAAGGTGCGCACCTCGCTGCCCACCTTGGTGTGCTCCGAGGTGCCCACCACGGTGCGCAACGCCGGTGCGAACCCGGGAGCGCCCCGATGTGTGCTCCAAGGTGCGGCGTGCACGAAGTCGGACCCCGGTTTGCCCCGGGTGCGCACCTCGCGTGCACCTTGGTGCGCACACCTTGGCTGGGTTGCGCGGCCTGGTGGGCACCATGGTGCGCACCAAGGAGCGCTCCGAAGTGTGCTCCAAGGTGCGGCGTGCACGAAGTCGGAGCCCGGTTTGCCCCGGGTACGCACCTCGCGTGCACCTTCGCCGGGGTGGGCACCTCGGCTGGGTTGCGCGCCCTGGTGCGCACCAAGGAGCGCTCCGAAGTGTGCTCCAAGGTGCGGCGTGCACGAAGTCGGAGCCCGGTTTGCCCCGGGTGCGCACCTTCGCCGCGGTGCGCACCATGGCGTGCACGAAGTCGGAGCCCGGTTTGCCCCGGGTGCGCACCTCGCGTGCACCTTCGGCGGGGTTGCGCGCCCTGGTGGGCACCATGGTGCGCACCAAGGAGCGCTCCGAAGTGTGCTCCAAGGTGCGGCGTGCACGAAGTCGGAGCCCGGTTTGCCCCGGGTGCGCACCTCGCGTGCACCTTCGGCGGGGTTGCGCGCCCTGGTGGGCACCATGGTGCGCACCAAGGAGCGCTCCGAAGTGTGCTCCAAGGTGCGGCGTGCACGAAGTCGGAGCCCGGTTTGCCCCGGGTGCGCACCTCGCGTGCACCTTCGCCGCGGTGGGCACCATGGCGTGCACGAAGTCGGAGCCCGGTTTGCCCCGGGTGCGCACCTCGCGTGCACCTTCGCCGGGGTGGGCACCTCGGCTGGGTTGCGCGCCCTGGTGCGCACCAAGGAGCGCTCCGAAGTGTGCTCCAAGGTGCGGCGTGCACGAAGTCGGAGCCCGGTTTGCCCCGGGTGCGCACCTCGCGTGCACCTTCGCCAGGGTGGGCACCTCGGTGCGCACACCTTCTCAATGTTTTCTTGCCTTTTCTGGAAATTGGTGAAGGCAGCGCATCAAAGGTGCGCACCTCGGTGTGCTCCGAGGTGCGAACCCGAGAGCGCTCCGAGGTGCCCACGAAGTCGAAAGTCGGGTTAATTGCATTGTTTTCCCCGGGTGCGCTCCGAGGTGCGCAACATCGGCGCGCACCAAGGAGGGCTCCGAAGTGTGCTCCAAGGTGCGCACGATGGCGTGCACCTCTGGTGCGCACGATTCGGAGCTCGGTTTGACCGGGGTGCGCACACCTTGGCTGGGTTGCGCACCTTTTGTGCGCTCCAAGGTGCGCACGAAGTCGGAGCTCGGTTTGCCCCGGGTGCGCACCTTCGCCAGGGTGCGCACCTTGATGCGCACGCCTTGGCTGGGCTGCGCACCTTGGTGGGCGCCATGGTGCGCACCTTTCGTGCGCTCCAAGGTGCGCACGAAGTCGGAGCTCGGTTTGCCCCGGGTGCGCACCTTGGTGGGCGCCATGGTGCACTCCGAGGTGCCCAAGATTGGTGCGCACCAAGGAGCGCTCCGAAGTGCGCTCCAAGGTGCGCGCGAAGTCGAAAGTTGGGTTAATTGTCCGGTTTGCCTCGGGTGCGCACCTTGCGTGCACCTTCGCCAGGGTGGGCGCCTTGGTGCGCACACCTTGGCTGGGCTGCGCACACCTTGGCACCCGCGTTTCCTTCATTTTAAATTTTTTTTTTTTACAATCTCTCAAGTGGGAAATTCTATAATCTCAACTTTTTTTGCCTTTTCAGGAAACTTTTGAATGGAGCGCATCATTGGTGCGCTCCGAAGTGTGCTCCAAAGCTCTCTCCAGCTGCGTGCACCTGCCCCGGCCGCGCACCCGGCCCCGCCCAGCTTCGCTCACCTGTCCCGGGCGTCTGGTGCGGAACCTTAGAGTAAGAAACATCACCGTGCACCTTGGCCAACGTGCGCGACTCGACCGAGCGCGCACTGGCCGAGGTGCACACCGATTTCACCTGGGTGCGCGCGCAGCACCTCGGGCGCACCGGGGTGCGCGCACAACGCCCGGGTTGCACCGTGGCCTGTGTGCTCGGGGCGCCTCGGGTGCGCGCTCGGTGTCGCCCCCGCGCGCGCGGTAGTGCGGGCAGCGCACCCCGGCCCGGCCCGGCCCCGACGAGAACGCAAACGGGCAAAAGGTTTATTCAAATAGCATTGCGACGCCCGGCGAAAAACTAAAAAAGGGTGCAACACCGGGACTTCCCGGGAGGTCACCCATCCCAGTACTACTCCGGCCCAAGCGCGCTTAACTGCGGAGTTCTGATGGGATCTGGTGCACTAATGCTGGTATGATCGCACCCGTTATGAGCTTGTCGCAGTGTGTACTTAGCAAACCGCGACCCACGTGCGAATCCACCCCGGCCACCCACCCCCGTCGAGGTGCACACCCTCCCTCGCGAAGTGCGCCCCGTTCGCCAAGTGTGAGCCCTGCCCGGGTGCGCGCACCTTGCTAGGGCGTCGGGTGTGCACCCGGCCCGGCCTACGTGCGTGCACCTGGAGGGGGCGTCGTGTGCGTGCAGTGTCCCGTCTGCAACGCGGTGCCCACACACCACCTCGGGCGCAACGACCTGCGCTCACATGTGGGCCGAGTGCACCTTGGTGCATGTTCGGGGCGCCTCGGGTGCACGCTCGATCTTGCCCCGGTGCACCAAGGCGCTCGGTTTGCCCCGGGTGCGCACTTGGTGCAAGGTGGGCACCCAAAATAGGGATCAAGCACCAAAACACAAGTTTCGGGATGCAAAATGGGACCCAAGGACCACAAATGCGTTCCAAGACCCATGATGGGTCCACGAGAACAAAAATGTGTTCCGAGACTTAATAAACAAATATTGGGTTTTAGGAGAAGAAACATGCTCTGATGCCCAAAACGAGAATCGACCCCGAAAAGGCCACAGGCCAAAAGTGGGATGCGAGACAAAAAAAAATGGGACCCGAGGACCAAAATTGGGTTCCCAGGTCGAAGACAGGGCAACCGGACAAGAAACGACCTCTAAGGCTCGAAATGAGTCCCGACGACTAAAACTTGACAAGAAGCACCCATCAGGCACCCAACTCGACACCCATGGGATGCCGACCCACCCGGGCTTCCACCTAGCACACCTTGGCACCCACCCACCCTCGCACCCAACCTCGCACCCAACTTAGCACCTTTGAACCCACATTGGCACTCACCCTGACCCTGGCACCTTGGAACCCACATTGGCACTCACCTTGACCCTGGCACCCACCTTTGCACTCACCTTGGGACCCACCCTGGCTCCCACCTCGGCACCCACCCAGACACCCACCTTGGTTCCTTGGCACCCACCTTGGATCCTTGGCACCCACCCCGACACCCACCTTGGCACGCAACTTGGCTACTTGCCACCCACCTTGGCTCCTTGACGCCCACCCCGACAACCACCCCGTGACCTACCCTGGCTAGGGTTGGTGCACACCCACCCTGGTGCCCACCTTGGCACCCACCCTATGACCCACCTTGGCACGCACCTTAGTACCCACCCCGTTACCCACCCTAGGACCCACCCCGTGACCCACCTTGGCCAGGGTGGGTGCACCCACCCTGGTGCCCACCTTGGCACCCACCCATCCTAGCACCCAGCCTGTGACCGGGCTTGGAACCCAACCTTGCACCCGCACCCGTCTTGGCCAGTGTGGGTGCGCACCCATCCTGGCACCCACGTTGTGACACACCCTTTAACCCACGCACCCTAGCACCCACGTTGGCACCCACCTTGGAACCCAACCTAGCAACTTGGCACCCACCCCGTGACCCACCTTGGCATCCACCATAGCAGTCGCCGACTTGGCACCCACCTCGGCACCCACCTTGACACTTGTGGACCCACCTTGCCACTCACCCTAGCATCGACCCATCCTAGCACCCACCCTGGCACCTTTGCACCCTAGCACTCACCCATCCTAGCACCTAACCTGTGACCCACCTTGACACTCACCCTCGCACCCACCTTGGAACCCAACCTAGCACCCACCCACCCTGACACCAACCCTAGCACCTACCCACCCTTGCACCCACCCTGTGACCCATCTTGGCACCCACCCATCCTACCACTCAACCTATCACCCACCTTCTCACCCACCTTGGCATCCACCTTAGCACCCACCCACACTGGCACCTTGGCACCCACCTCGGGCAAGGTGGGTGCACACCCACCCTGGCACCCAATTTAGAACCCACCGAGCATGTTACCCACCTTGGCACCCACATTGCAGCCCACCCTAGTACCCACCCTATGACCCACATTGGCATCCACACCCTAGCACCCAGGCACCTCGACACCCGCCTTGACACCCACCCTAGCACTGAACCTGTGACCCACCTTGGAACTCACCCTAGAACCCACCCACCCTGTGAACCACCTTGGCATCCACCTTAGCACCCACCCACCTTGGCACCCACTCTAGCACTCACCCATCCTAACACCCAACTTGTTACCCACCTTGGCACCCGCCCTCGCGTCCACCTTGAAACCCACCCTAGCACCCACCCACGCAGGAGCCCACCTTGGCACCCAACCTAACACCCACGCATCCTGGCACCCAACTTGTGACCCACCTTGGAACCCACCCTAGTACCCACCTTTGAACCCACTATATCACCAACCCACCTTGGCACCCACCCTATGACCCTCTTTGGAATCCACCCTAGCACGCACCCACCCTGGCACCCACCATGGAGCGCACCCTAGCACCCACCCACCTCGGCACGCACCTCAACACCCACCTTGGTGTGCGCACTGCGCCAACCTCTCAAAGACCCTATGTGGTGCGCTCCAAAGTGTACACCTTTGGTGCGCTCCAAGGTGCGCACCTTTGGTGCACACCGAGGTGCACACCAAAGTGTGCACCGAGGTGAGCACCAAAGTGCACTCCAGGGTGCACACCAAGGCGTGCACCTTTGGTGCGGTCAATGCAAACGAATTCGGAAGTTGGGGTCGATGTCCTAATCGCTGCTGCAGACTACACGTATGAGAATCGGACAAATAGATTTATATAGGGGAGGTGTTGCGTTTGATGGGTCGACTCCCCTGGTTGTGTGCACTGCACCAACTTCAAAGACCCTGTCTTGTTTAAGAAGTCAAAAGTTGGGGTGGATGTCCTAATCATTGCTGCAGTCTACGCATGTATGAGAATCAGACAAATAGCTTATATAGGGGAGGTGTTGCATTCGGTGGGTTGACTCCCCTGGTTGTGCGCACTGCGCCAACCTCAAAGACCCCGCATAGCAGAAGAAGTCGGAAGTCGGATTTTGGTGAGCACCAAGGCGTGCACCTTTGGTGCGGTCAACGCAGACGAATTCAGAAGTTGGGGTGGATGTCCTAATCGTTGTTGCAGGCTACACATGTATGAGAATCAGACAAATAGCTTATATAGGGGAGGTGTTGGGTTTGATGGGTCAACTCCCTTGGTTGTGCGCATTACGCCAACCTCAAAGACCTTGTTTTCGTTAAGAAGTCAAAAGTTGGGGTCAATGTCCTAATGGCTCCTGCAGGCTACACATGTATGAGAATCGGACAAATAGCTTATATAGGGGAGGTGTTGGGTTTGATGGGTCGACTCCCCTGGTTGTGCGCATTACGTCAACCTCAAAGACCTTGTTTTCGTTAAGAAGTCAAAAGTTGGGGTCGATGTCCTAATTGCTCCTGTAGACTACACATGTATGAGAATCAGACAAATAGCTTATATAGGGGAGGTGTTGGGTTTGATGGGTTGACTCCCCTAGTTGTTCGCATTACACCAACCTCAAAGACCTTGTTTTCGTTTAGAAGCCGAAAGTTGGGGTCGATGTCCTAATTGCTCCTGCAGGCTACGCATGTATGAGAATCAGACAAATAGCTTATATAGGGGAGGTGTTGGGTTTGATGGGTCGACTCCCCTGGTTGTGCGCATTGCGCCAACCTCAAAGACCCTGCATTGCGGATGAAGTCGAAAGTCAGAGTTTGGTGTGCTACAAGGTGTGGTCGAAGGTGCTCACCTAGGTGTGCACCTTTGGAGCACAGGAAAAGTGCCCTCCAAAAGTGCGCACCTTTGGAGTGCACAAAAGTGCCCTCCAAAAGTGCGCACCTTTGGAGCGCAGAAAAGTGCCCTCCAAAAAGTGCCCTCCAAAAGTGCGCACCTTTGGAGCGCAGAAAAGTGCCCTCCAAAAAGTGCCCTCCAAAAGTGCGCACCTTTGGAGCGCAGAAAAGTGCCCTCCAAAAAGTGCCCTCCAAAAGTGCGCACCTTTGGAGCGCAGAAAAGTGCCCTCCAAAAAGTGCCCTCCAAAAGTGCGCACCTTTGGAGCGCAGAAAAGTGCCCTCCAAAAAGTGCCCTCCAAAAGTGCGCACCTTTGGAGCGCAGAAAAGTGCCCTCCAAAAAGTGCCCTCCAAAAGTGCGCACCTTTGGAGCGCAGAAAAGTGCCCTCCAAAAAGTGCCCTCCAAAAGTGCGCACCTTTGGAGCGCAGAAAAGTGCCCTCCAAAAGTGCGCACCTTTGGAGCGCACAAAAGTGCCCTCCAAAAGTGCGCACTTTTGGTGCGCACCAAGGCGCTGGTTCGGTCGTTGCAGGCGAGTTCGGAAGTTGGGGTCGATGTCCTGAGCGGAGGTGCAAACTACACAGGTGTCGGAATCGGACAAATAGCTTATATAGGGGAGGTGTATGCTTCGATGGGTCGACTCCCCAGGTTGAGCGCACCGCGCCAACCTCAAAGACCCTACGGTATGGATGAAGTCGGAAGTTGGGTCCGATGACCGATTCGATTAGTAGGTATGCTCATGAGGTCGGAATTTGGGTCCGATGACCTGCCATGTGCAGGAAGGCGAATGTTGACACTGTGCGTTGCAAGGTGCACACCAAGGCGCTGGTGCGGTCTTTTTAGTCGAGTTCGGAAGTTGGGGTCGATGTCCTGATCGGAGGTGCAAGCTACACAGGTGTGGGAATCGGACAAATAGCTTATATAGGGGAGGTGTATGCTTCGTTGGGTCGACTCCCCGGGTTGAGCGCACCGCGCCAACCTCAAAGACCCTACGGTATGGATGAAGTCGGAAGTTGGGTCCGATGACCGATTCGATATGTAGGCATACTCGCGAGGTCGGAATTTGGGTCCGATGACCTGCCACGTGCAGGAAGGCGAATGTTGGCACTGTGCGTTGCAAGGTGCGCACCAAGGCGCTGGTTCGGTCGTTGGAGGCGAGTTCGGAAGTTGGGGTCGATGTCTTGATCGGAGGTGCAAACTACACAGGTGTGGGAATCGGACAAATAGCTTATATAGGGGAGGTGTATGCTTCGTTGGGTCGACTCCCCGGGTTGAGCGCACCGCGCCAACCTCAAAGACCCTACGGTATGGATGAAGTCGGAAGTTGGGTCCGATGACCGATTCGATATGTAGGCATACTCGCGAGGTCGGAATTTGGGTCCGATGACCTGCCATGTGCAGGAAGGCGAATGTTGGGACTGTGCGTCGCAAGGTGCGCACCAAGGCGCTGGTGCCGTCGTTGCAGTCGAGTTCGGAAGTTGGGGTCGATGTCCTGGTCAGAGGTGCAAACTACACAGGTGTGGGAATCGGACAAATAGCTTATATAGGGGAGGTGTATGCTTCGATGGGTCGACTCCCTGGGTTGAGCGCACCGCGCCAACCTCAAAGACCCTACAGTATGGATGAAGTCGGAAGTTGGGTCCGATGACCGATTCGATACGTAGGCATATTGGCGAGGTCTGAATTTGTGTCCGATGACCTGCCATGCGCAGGAAGGCGGAATTTGGGTCCGATGACCGAGTTGATGGCGTGCCATGCGCAGAAAGGCGGAATTTGGGTCCGATGACCGAGTTGATGTTGATGGCCCGCCATGCACAGGAAGGCGGAATTTGGGTCCGATGACCGATTTGAAGGCGTGCCATACGCAAAAAGGCGGAGTTTGGGTCCGATGACCGAGTTGATATTGATGGCCCGCCATGCGCAGGAAGGCGGAATTTGGGTCCGATGACCTGACATACGCATGGAGTCCGACTCGGGGGCCGATGTTCGATTCGATGACTTGCATTGTGGGTAAAGTCGGAAGTTGTGGTCTTTGACCCGATTCGATGACCAGACTTCGGCTGCTTGAGAATCGGACAAATAACTTATATAGGGGAGGTAGTGTTCTCGAGCATCCTCCCCCCGTGCCCGTTTATGTCGATTGATGCTGGTGCTCGACTGGTTGGAGCGCTCGGATGCAAAAATCTTGCACCAGGATTTATCGATTGTGATGGACACGGCAAGTCTCCTGATTGCTATGCAGGAGCTCATCGTGAATCTCTATGCGGCCTTGGTATGGACTCGACCTGCGGAATGGTTCGGCAATGGTAGTCGCTCCAACACGTCCTTGCAATGGCCACAGAGGTGATTCGACTAGAGCTCCAGTCTAGCTTTTGGGTTGCTTGGCGGACTGGTATAGCCGCGATCGAGTTCCGGCCATGAACGTTTTAGATAGCTCTTGGGCTTTCTGGGACGGAAGTCGGAAGTTTGGGCTGTTGTCCGATTTGATGACCATTCTTCGGATGTGTGAGAATCGGACAAATAACTTATATAGGGGACTGTGTTGTCTCACGCAGCCCCCTCCGTGCCCCTCTATCTCGACCGATGTTGGTGCTTGAAAGGGTTGGGATCGCTCGGATTTATAAACGTGCACCACCATTTGTCGAGTGTGAGGGACGCGGCAGGTCTCCTAAATGCTATGCGGGCGCTCTCTGAGAATCTCTATCCGGCCTCGACACAGACTAGTCTTGCTGAATGGTTTGGCACTGGTAGTCGATCCAACACGTCGTTGTTGTGGCCGCCTAGGCGATTCGATTCGAGCCCCCGTCTAGCTTTTGGGTTGCTTGGCGGATTTTGCCCTATCCGCAAGTGAGCTCGGTCCCTAAACGTTCGAGAAACCCGATTGCTATGCGCCGACTCTCTTTCTTGCGAGCCTCCATCTAGCTTTTGGGTCTCTACGGAACGGAAGTCGGAATCTGGGACCGTTGTTTGATTCGACGAGGCAGACTACGGTTGTGCGAGAATCGGACAAATAACTTATATAGGGGAGGTGTTGACTGGAGCATTCTCCCCCGTGCCCCTCTAACTCGACCAATGCTGGCGCTCGAACGGTGGTAGCGCTCGGATTTTCATTGAGCGCCAGCATTGGTCGATTTAGAGGGGCATGCGAGATTCCCGAATGCTATGCGAGGGCTCTAACGGAAATGTCTATTGGTTTCGGTATGGATGCAATTGCGAGTGGTTCGGCAAAGGTAGTCGTTCCGATGCGTCCATGTCGTGGCCAAATCGATAATTCGATTTGAGCCCTCGTATAGCATTTGGGTCTCTCGATGTGATTCCGCATTCCAGTCCCTTTGGGCACTGCTTGAGCCGCATCCCAGGGGGTTCCCTTCCCAATAATCTGCCTCGCAACCCGATTGCTATGCGGTGAGGCTCCTCGGCCGCCTCGGAACTATCTGTGTATCAGACGCATCGCGGGATAAGGGGTTGGCAACGGTAGTCGCCCCAAGCGCGTCCGATGCTTGGACCATTCCGAGGCGGCCCTGAAGCCTCTTCCGTCTAGCCGTTGGGTCCTTCTCGCCGCATCCCTCGCCTCGCACCCCGATTGCTATGCGGTGAGGCTCCTCGGCCGCCTCGGAACTATCTATGTATCGGACGCGTCGCGGGATAAGGGGTTGTCACTGGTAGTCGCCCCAAGCGCGTCCGATGCTTGGACCATTCCGAGGCGGCCCTGAAGCCTCTTCCGTCTAGCCGTTGGGTCCTTCTCGCCGCATCCCTCGCCTCGCACCCCGATTGCTATGCGGTGAGGCTCCTCGGCCGCCTCGGAACTATCTGTGTATCGGACGCGTCGCGGGATAAGGGGTTGTCATTGGTAGTCGCCCCAAGCGCGTCCGATGCTTGGACCATTCCGAGGCGGCCCTGAAGCCTCTTCCGTCTAGCCGTTGGGTCCTTCTCGCCGCATCCCTCGCCTCGCACCCCGATTGCTATGCGGTGAGGCTCCTCGGCCGCCTCGGAACTATCTGTGTATCGGACGCGTCGCGGGATAAGGGGTTGTCACTGGTAGTCGCCCCAAGCGCGTCCGATGCTTGGACCATTCCGAGGCGGCCCTGAAGCCTCTTCCGTCTAGCCGTTGGGTCCTTCTCGCCGCATCCCTCGCCTCGCACCCCGATTGCTATGCGGTGAGGCTCCTCGGCCGCCTCGGAACTATCTGTGTATCGGACGCGTCGCGGGATAAGGGGTTGTCACTGGTAGTCGCCCCAAGCGCGTTCGATGCTTGGACCATTCCGAGGCGGCCCTGAAGCCTCTTCCGTCTAGCCGTTGGGTCCTTCTCGCCGCATCCCTCGCCTCGCACCCCGATTGCTATGCGGTGAGGCTCCTCGGCCGCCTTGGAACTATCTGTGTATCGGACGCGTCGCGGGATAAGGGGTTGTCACTGGTAGTCGCCCCAAGCGCGTCCGATGCTTGGACCATTCCGAGGCGGACCCGAAGCCTCTTCCGTCTAGCCGTTGGGTCCTTCTCGCCGCATCCTTCGCCTCGCACCCCGATTGCTATGCGGTGAGGCTCCTCGGCCGCCTCGGAACTATCTGTGTATCGGACGCGTCGCGGGATAAGGGGTTGTCACTGGTAGTCGCCCCAAGCGCGTCCGATGCTTGGACCATTCCGAGGCGGACCCGAAGCCTCTTCCGTCTAGCCGTTGGGTCCTTCTCGCCGCATCCCTCGCCTCGCACCCCGATTGCTATGCGGTGAGGCTCCTCGGCCGCCTTGGAACTATCTGTGTATCGGACGCGTCGCGGGATAAGGGGTTGTCACTGGTAGTCGCCCCAAGCGCGTCCGATGCTTGGACCATTCCGAGGCGGACCCGAAGCCTCTTCCGTCTAGCCGTTGGGTCCTTCTCGCCGCATCCCTCGCCTCGCACCCCGATTGCTATGCGGTGAGGCTCCTCGGCCGCCTTGGAACTATCTGTGTATCGGACGCGTCGCGGGATAAGGGGTTGTCACTGGTAGTCGCCCCAAGCGCGTCCGATGCTTGGACCATTCCGAGGCGGACCCGAAGCCTCTTCCGTCTAGCCGTTGGGTCCTTCTCGCCGCATCCCTCGCCTCGCACCCCGATTGCTATGCGGTGAGGCTCCTCGGCCGCCTTGGAACTATCTGTGTATCGGACGCGTCGCGGGATAAGGGGTTGTCACTGGTAGTCGCCCCAAGCGCGTCCGATGCTTGGACCATTCCGAGGCGGCCCCGAAGCCTCTTCCGTGTAGCCGTTGGGTCCTTCTCGCCGCATCCCTCGCCTCGCACCCCGATTGCTATGCGGTGAGGCTCCTCGGCCGCCTTGGAACTATCTGTGTATCGGACGCGTCGCGGGATAAGGGGTTGTCACTGGTAGTCGCCCCAAGCGCGTCCGATGCTTGGACCATTCCGAGGCGGCCCCGAAGCCTCTTCCGTGTAGCCGTTGGGTCCTTCTCGCCGCATCCCTCGCCTCGCACCCCGATTGCTATGCGGTGAGGCTCCTCGGCCGCCTTGGAACTATCTGTGTATCGGACGCGTCGCGGGATAAGGGGTTGTCACTGGTAGTCGCCCCAAGCGCGTCCGATGCTTGGACCATTCCGAGGCGGACCTGAAGCCTCTTCCCTCTAGCCGTTGGGGCTTTCTCGCCGCATCCCTCGCCTCGCACCCCGATTGCTATGCTGTGAGGCTCCTCGGCCGCCTTGGAACTATCTGTGTATCGGACGCATCGCGGGATAAGGGGTTGGCAGTGGTAGTCGCCCCAAGCGCATCCGATGCTTGGACCATTCCGAGGCGGCCCTGCAGCCTCTTCCGTCTAGCCGTTGGGGCCATCTCGCCGCATCCCCCACCTCGCACCACGATTGCTATGCGGTGAGGCTCCTTGGCCGCCTCGGAACTATCTGTGTATCGGACGCATCGCGGGATAAGGGGTTGTCACTGGTAGTCGCCCCAAGCGCGTCCGATGCTTGGACTATTCCGAGGCGGCCCTGCAGCCTCTTCCGTCTAGCCGTTGGGGCCATCTCGCTGCATCCCCCACCTCCTCGGCCGCCTCGGAACTATCTGTGTATCGGACGCATCGCGGGATAAGGGGTTGGCAGTGGTAGTCGCCCCAAGCGCGTCCGATGCTTGGACTATTCCGAGGCAGCCCTGCAGCCTCTTCCGTCTAGCCTTTGGGGCCATCTCGCCGCATCCCTCGCCTCGCACCCCGATTGCTATGCGGTGAGGCTCCTCGGCCGCCTGGGAACTATCTTCGTATCGGACGCATCGCGGGATAAGGGGTTGTCACTGGTAGTCGCCCCAAGCGCGTCCGATGCTTGGACTATTCCGAGGCGGCCCTGTGGCCTCTTCCGTCTAGCCGTTGGGGCCATCTCGCCGCATCCCCCACCTCGCACCCCGATTGCTATGCGGTGAGGCTCTTCGGCCGCCTTGGAACTATCTTCGTATCGGACGCATCGCGGGATAAGGGGTTGTCACTGGTAGTGGCCCCAAGCGCGTCCGATGCTTGGACTATTCCGAGGCGGCCCTGCAGCCTCTTCCGTCTAGCCGTTGGGGCCATCTCGCCGCATCCCCCACCTCGCACCCCGATTGCTATGCGGTGAGGCTCCTCGGCCGCCTTGGAACTATCTTCGTATCGGACGCATCGCGGGATAAGGGGTTGTCACTGGTAGTCGCCCCAAGCGCGTCCGATGCTTGGACTATTCCGACGCGGCCCTGTGGCCTCTTCCGTCTAGCCGTTGGGGCCATCTCGCCGCATCCCCCACCTCGCACCCCGATTGCTATGCGGTGAGGCTCCTCGGCCGCCTTGGAACCATCTTCGTATCGGACGCATCGCGGGATAGGGGGCTGTCACTGGTAGTCGCCCCAAGCGTGTCCGATGCTTGGACCATTCCTAGGCGGCCCTGAAGCCTCTTCCGTCTAGCCGTTGGGGCCTTCCCGCCCCATCCCTCGCCTCGCACCCCCGATTGCTATGCGGTGAGGCTCCTCGGCCGCCTTGGAACCATCTGTGTATCGGACGCATCGCGGGATAAGGGGTTGGCACTGGCAGTCGCCCCAAGCGCGTCCGATGCTTGGACCATTCCGAGGTGGCCCTGAAGCCTCTTCCGTCTAGCCGTTGGGGCCTTCCCGCCCCATCCCTCGCCTCGCACCCCGATTGATA
>NW_026728986.1:272500-287500 GCF_030272615.1 Cryptomeria japonica | reverse complement strand
TGCGGCGTGCACGAAGTCGGACCCCGGTTTGCCCCGGGTGCGCACCTCGCGTGCACCTTGGTGCGCACACCTTGGCTGGGTTGCGCGGCCTGGTGGGCACCATGGTGCGCACCAAGGAGCGCTCCGAAGTGTGCTCCAAGGTGCGGCGTGCACGAAGTCGGAGCCCGGTTTGCCCCGGGTACGCACCTCGCGTGCACCTTCGCCGGGGTGGGCACCTCGGCTGGGTTGCGCGCCCTGGTGCGCACCAAGGAGCGCTCCGAAGTGTGCTCCAAGGTGCGGCGTGCACGAAGTCGGAGCCCGGTTTGCCCCGGGTGCGCACCTTCGCCGCGGTGCGCACCATGGCGTGCACGAAGTCGGAGCCCGGTTTGCCCCGGGTGCGCACCTCGCGTGCACCTTCGGCGGGGTTGCGCGCCCTGGTGGGCACCATGGTGCGCACCAAGGAGCGCTCCGAAGTGTGCTCCAAGGTGCGGCGTGCACGAAGTCGGAGCCCGGTTTGCCCCGGGTGCGCACCTCGCGTGCACCTTCGGCGGGGTTGCGCGCCCTGGTGGGCACCATGGTGCGCACCAAGGAGCGCTCCGAAGTGTGCTCCAAGGTGCGGCGTGCACGAAGTCGGAGCCCGGTTTGCCCCGGGTGCGCACCTCGCGTGCACCTTCGCCGCGGTGGGCACCATGGCGTGCACGAAGTCGGAGCCCGGTTTGCCCCGGGTGCGCACCTCGCGTGCACCTTCGCCGGGGTGGGCACCTCGGCTGGGTTGCGCGCCCTGGTGCGCACCAAGGAGCGCTCCGAAGTGTGCTCCAAGGTGCGGCGTGCACGAAGTCGGAGCCCGGTTTGCCCCGGGTGCGCACCTCGCGTGCACCTTCGCCAGGGTGGGCACCTCGGTGCGCACACCTTCTCAATGTTTTCTTGCCTTTTCTGGAAATTGGTGAAGGCAGCGCATCAAAGGTGCGCACCTCGGTGTGCTCCGAGGTGCGAACCCGAGAGCGCTCCGAGGTGCCCACGAAGTCGAAAGTCGGGTTAATTGCATTGTTTTCCCCGGGTGCGCTCCGAGGTGCGCAACATCGGCGCGCACCAAGGAGGGCTCCGAAGTGTGCTCCAAGGTGCGCACGATGGCGTGCACCTCTGGTGCGCACGATTCGGAGCTCGGTTTGACCGGGGTGCGCACACCTTGGCTGGGTTGCGCACCTTTTGTGCGCTCCAAGGTGCGCACGAAGTCGGAGCTCGGTTTGCCCCGGGTGCGCACCTTCGCCAGGGTGCGCACCTTGATGCGCACGCCTTGGCTGGGCTGCGCACCTTGGTGGGCGCCATGGTGCGCACCTTTCGTGCGCTCCAAGGTGCGCACGAAGTCGGAGCTCGGTTTGCCCCGGGTGCGCACCTTGGTGGGCGCCATGGTGCACTCCGAGGTGCCCAAGATTGGTGCGCACCAAGGAGCGCTCCGAAGTGCGCTCCAAGGTGCGCGCGAAGTCGAAAGTTGGGTTAATTGTCCGGTTTGCCTCGGGTGCGCACCTTGCGTGCACCTTCGCCAGGGTGGGCGCCTTGGTGCGCACACCTTGGCTGGGCTGCGCACACCTTGGCACCCGCGTTTCCTTCATTTTAAATTTTTTTTTTTTACAATCTCTCAAGTGGGAAATTCTATAATCTCAACTTTTTTTGCCTTTTCAGGAAACTTTTGAATGGAGCGCATCATTGGTGCGCTCCGAAGTGTGCTCCAAAGCTCTCTCCAGCTGCGTGCACCTGCCCCGGCCGCGCACCCGGCCCCGCCCAGCTTCGCTCACCTGTCCCGGGCGTCTGGTGCGGAACCTTAGAGTAAGAAACATCACCGTGCACCTTGGCCAACGTGCGCGACTCGACCGAGCGCGCACTGGCCGAGGTGCACACCGATTTCACCTGGGTGCGCGCGCAGCACCTCGGGCGCACCGGGGTGCGCGCACAACGCCCGGGTTGCACCGTGGCCTGTGTGCTCGGGGCGCCTCGGGTGCGCGCTCGGTGTCGCCCCCGCGCGCGCGGTAGTGCGGGCAGCGCACCCCGGCCCGGCCCGGCCCCGACGAGAACGCAAACGGGCAAAAGGTTTATTCAAATAGCATTGCGACGCCCGGCGAAAAACTAAAAAAGGGTGCAACACCGGGACTTCCCGGGAGGTCACCCATCCCAGTACTACTCCGGCCCAAGCGCGCTTAACTGCGGAGTTCTGATGGGATCTGGTGCACTAATGCTGGTATGATCGCACCCGTTATGAGCTTGTCGCAGTGTGTACTTAGCAAACCGCGACCCACGTGCGAATCCACCCCGGCCACCCACCCCCGTCGAGGTGCACACCCTCCCTCGCGAAGTGCGCCCCGTTCGCCAAGTGTGAGCCCTGCCCGGGTGCGCGCACCTTGCTAGGGCGTCGGGTGTGCACCCGGCCCGGCCTACGTGCGTGCACCTGGAGGGGGCGTCGTGTGCGTGCAGTGTCCCGTCTGCAACGCGGTGCCCACACACCACCTCGGGCGCAACGACCTGCGCTCACATGTGGGCCGAGTGCACCTTGGTGCATGTTCGGGGCGCCTCGGGTGCACGCTCGATCTTGCCCCGGTGCACCAAGGCGCTCGGTTTGCCCCGGGTGCGCACTTGGTGCAAGGTGGGCACCCAAAATAGGGATCAAGCACCAAAACACAAGTTTCGGGATGCAAAATGGGACCCAAGGACCACAAATGCGTTCCAAGACCCATGATGGGTCCACGAGAACAAAAATGTGTTCCGAGACTTAATAAACAAATATTGGGTTTTAGGAGAAGAAACATGCTCTGATGCCCAAAACGAGAATCGACCCCGAAAAGGCCACAGGCCAAAAGTGGGATGCGAGACAAAAAAAAATGGGACCCGAGGACCAAAATTGGGTTCCCAGGTCGAAGACAGGGCAACCGGACAAGAAACGACCTCTAAGGCTCGAAATGAGTCCCGACGACTAAAACTTGACAAGAAGCACCCATCAGGCACCCAACTCGACACCCATGGGATGCCGACCCACCCGGGCTTCCACCTAGCACACCTTGGCACCCACCCACCCTCGCACCCAACCTCGCACCCAACTTAGCACCTTTGAACCCACATTGGCACTCACCCTGACCCTGGCACCTTGGAACCCACATTGGCACTCACCTTGACCCTGGCACCCACCTTTGCACTCACCTTGGGACCCACCCTGGCTCCCACCTCGGCACCCACCCAGACACCCACCTTGGTTCCTTGGCACCCACCTTGGATCCTTGGCACCCACCCCGACACCCACCTTGGCACGCAACTTGGCTACTTGCCACCCACCTTGGCTCCTTGACGCCCACCCCGACAACCACCCCGTGACCTACCCTGGCTAGGGTTGGTGCACACCCACCCTGGTGCCCACCTTGGCACCCACCCTATGACCCACCTTGGCACGCACCTTAGTACCCACCCCGTTACCCACCCTAGGACCCACCCCGTGACCCACCTTGGCCAGGGTGGGTGCACCCACCCTGGTGCCCACCTTGGCACCCACCCATCCTAGCACCCAGCCTGTGACCGGGCTTGGAACCCAACCTTGCACCCGCACCCGTCTTGGCCAGTGTGGGTGCGCACCCATCCTGGCACCCACGTTGTGACACACCCTTTAACCCACGCACCCTAGCACCCACGTTGGCACCCACCTTGGAACCCAACCTAGCAACTTGGCACCCACCCCGTGACCCACCTTGGCATCCACCATAGCAGTCGCCGACTTGGCACCCACCTCGGCACCCACCTTGACACTTGTGGACCCACCTTGCCACTCACCCTAGCATCGACCCATCCTAGCACCCACCCTGGCACCTTTGCACCCTAGCACTCACCCATCCTAGCACCTAACCTGTGACCCACCTTGACACTCACCCTCGCACCCACCTTGGAACCCAACCTAGCACCCACCCACCCTGACACCAACCCTAGCACCTACCCACCCTTGCACCCACCCTGTGACCCATCTTGGCACCCACCCATCCTACCACTCAACCTATCACCCACCTTCTCACCCACCTTGGCATCCACCTTAGCACCCACCCACACTGGCACCTTGGCACCCACCTCGGGCAAGGTGGGTGCACACCCACCCTGGCACCCAATTTAGAACCCACCGAGCATGTTACCCACCTTGGCACCCACATTGCAGCCCACCCTAGTACCCACCCTATGACCCACATTGGCATCCACACCCTAGCACCCAGGCACCTCGACACCCGCCTTGACACCCACCCTAGCACTGAACCTGTGACCCACCTTGGAACTCACCCTAGAACCCACCCACCCTGTGAACCACCTTGGCATCCACCTTAGCACCCACCCACCTTGGCACCCACTCTAGCACTCACCCATCCTAACACCCAACTTGTTACCCACCTTGGCACCCGCCCTCGCGTCCACCTTGAAACCCACCCTAGCACCCACCCACGCAGGAGCCCACCTTGGCACCCAACCTAACACCCACGCATCCTGGCACCCAACTTGTGACCCACCTTGGAACCCACCCTAGTACCCACCTTTGAACCCACTATATCACCAACCCACCTTGGCACCCACCCTATGACCCTCTTTGGAATCCACCCTAGCACGCACCCACCCTGGCACCCACCATGGAGCGCACCCTAGCACCCACCCACCTCGGCACGCACCTCAACACCCACCTTGGTGTGCGCACTGCGCCAACCTCTCAAAGACCCTATGTGGTGCGCTCCAAAGTGTACACCTTTGGTGCGCTCCAAGGTGCGCACCTTTGGTGCACACCGAGGTGCACACCAAAGTGTGCACCGAGGTGAGCACCAAAGTGCACTCCAGGGTGCACACCAAGGCGTGCACCTTTGGTGCGGTCAATGCAAACGAATTCGGAAGTTGGGGTCGATGTCCTAATCGCTGCTGCAGACTACACGTATGAGAATCGGACAAATAGCTTTATATAGGGGAGGTGTTGCGTTTGATGGGTCGACTCCCCTGGTTGTGTGCACTGCACCAACTTCAAAGACCCTGTCTTGTTTAAGAAGTCAAAAGTTGGGGTGGATGTCCTAATCATTGCTGCAGTCTACGCATGTATGAGAATCAGACAAATAGCTTATATAGGGGAGGTGTTGCATTCGGTGGGTTGACTCCCCTGGTTGTGCGCACTGCGCCAACCTCAAAGACCCCGCATAGCAGAAGAAGTCGGAAGTCGGATTTTGGTGAGCACCAAGGCGTGCACCTTTGGTGCGGTCAACGCAGACGAATTCAGAAGTTGGGGTGGATGTCCTAATCGTTGTTGCAGGCTACACATGTATGAGAATCAGACAAATAGCTTATATAGGGGAGGTGTTGGGTTTGATGGGTCAACTCCCTTGGTTGTGCGCATTACGCCAACCTCAAAGACCTTGTTTTCGTTAAGAAGTCAAAAGTTGGGGTCAATGTCCTAATGGCTCCTGCAGGCTACACATGTATGAGAATCGGACAAATAGCTTATATAGGGGAGGTGTTGGGTTTGATGGGTCGACTCCCCTGGTTGTGCGCATTACGTCAACCTCAAAGACCTTGTTTTCGTTAAGAAGTCAAAAGTTGGGGTCGATGTCCTAATTGCTCCTGTAGACTACACATGTATGAGAATCAGACAAATAGCTTATATAGGGGAGGTGTTGGGTTTGATGGGTTGACTCCCCTAGTTGTTCGCATTACACCAACCTCAAAGACCTTGTTTTCGTTTAGAAGCCGAAAGTTGGGGTCGATGTCCTAATTGCTCCTGCAGGCTACGCATGTATGAGAATCAGACAAATAGCTTATATAGGGGAGGTGTTGGGTTTGATGGGTCGACTCCCCTGGTTGTGCGCATTGCGCCAACCTCAAAGACCCTGCATTGCGGATGAAGTCGAAAGTCAGAGTTTGGTGTGCTACAAGGTGTGGTCGAAGGTGCTCACCTAGGTGTGCACCTTTGGAGCACAGGAAAAGTGCCCTCCAAAAGTGCGCACCTTTGGAGTGCACAAAAGTGCCCTCCAAAAGTGCGCACCTTTGGAGCGCAGAAAAGTGCCCTCCAAAAAGTGCCCTCCAAAAGTGCGCACCTTTGGAGCGCAGAAAAGTGCCCTCCAAAAAGTGCCCTCCAAAAGTGCGCACCTTTGGAGCGCAGAAAAGTGCCCTCCAAAAAGTGCCCTCCAAAAGTGCGCACCTTTGGAGCGCAGAAAAGTGCCCTCCAAAAAGTGCCCTCCAAAAGTGCGCACCTTTGGAGCGCAGAAAAGTGCCCTCCAAAAAGTGCCCTCCAAAAGTGCGCACCTTTGGAGCGCAGAAAAGTGCCCTCCAAAAAGTGCCCTCCAAAAGTGCGCACCTTTGGAGCGCAGAAAAGTGCCCTCCAAAAAGTGCCCTCCAAAAGTGCGCACCTTTGGAGCGCAGAAAAGTGCCCTCCAAAAGTGCGCACCTTTGGAGCGCACAAAAGTGCCCTCCAAAAGTGCGCACTTTTGGTGCGCACCAAGGCGCTGGTTCGGTCGTTGCAGGCGAGTTCGGAAGTTGGGGTCGATGTCCTGAGCGGAGGTGCAAACTACACAGGTGTCGGAATCGGACAAATAGCTTATATAGGGGAGGTGTATGCTTCGATGGGTCGACTCCCCAGGTTGAGCGCACCGCGCCAACCTCAAAGACCCTACGGTATGGATGAAGTCGGAAGTTGGGTCCGATGACCGATTCGATTAGTAGGTATGCTCATGAGGTCGGAATTTGGGTCCGATGACCTGCCATGTGCAGGAAGGCGAATGTTGACACTGTGCGTTGCAAGGTGCACACCAAGGCGCTGGTGCGGTCTTTTTAGTCGAGTTCGGAAGTTGGGGTCGATGTCCTGATCGGAGGTGCAAGCTACACAGGTGTGGGAATCGGACAAATAGCTTATATAGGGGAGGTGTATGCTTCGTTGGGTCGACTCCCCGGGTTGAGCGCACCGCGCCAACCTCAAAGACCCTACGGTATGGATGAAGTCGGAAGTTGGGTCCGATGACCGATTCGATATGTAGGCATACTCGCGAGGTCGGAATTTGGGTCCGATGACCTGCCACGTGCAGGAAGGCGAATGTTGGCACTGTGCGTTGCAAGGTGCGCACCAAGGCGCTGGTTCGGTCGTTGGAGGCGAGTTCGGAAGTTGGGGTCGATGTCTTGATCGGAGGTGCAAACTACACAGGTGTGGGAATCGGACAAATAGCTTATATAGGGGAGGTGTATGCTTCGTTGGGTCGACTCCCCGGGTTGAGCGCACCGCGCCAACCTCAAAGACCCTACGGTATGGATGAAGTCGGAAGTTGGGTCCGATGACCGATTCGATATGTAGGCATACTCGCGAGGTCGGAATTTGGGTCCGATGACCTGCCATGTGCAGGAAGGCGAATGTTGGGACTGTGCGTCGCAAGGTGCGCACCAAGGCGCTGGTGCCGTCGTTGCAGTCGAGTTCGGAAGTTGGGGTCGATGTCCTGGTCAGAGGTGCAAACTACACAGGTGTGGGAATCGGACAAATAGCTTATATAGGGGAGGTGTATGCTTCGATGGGTCGACTCCCTGGGTTGAGCGCACCGCGCCAACCTCAAAGACCCTACAGTATGGATGAAGTCGGAAGTTGGGTCCGATGACCGATTCGATACGTAGGCATATTGGCGAGGTCTGAATTTGTGTCCGATGACCTGCCATGCGCAGGAAGGCGGAATTTGGGTCCGATGACCGAGTTGATGGCGTGCCATGCGCAGAAAGGCGGAATTTGGGTCCGATGACCGAGTTGATGTTGATGGCCCGCCATGCACAGGAAGGCGGAATTTGGGTCCGATGACCGATTTGAAGGCGTGCCATACGCAAAAAGGCGGAGTTTGGGTCCGATGACCGAGTTGATATTGATGGCCCGCCATGCGCAGGAAGGCGGAATTTGGGTCCGATGACCTGACATACGCATGGAGTCCGACTCGGGGGCCGATGTTCGATTCGATGACTTGCATTGTGGGTAAAGTCGGAAGTTGTGGTCTTTGACCCGATTCGATGACCAGACTTCGGCTGCTTGAGAATCGGACAAATAACTTATATAGGGGAGGTAGTGTTCTCGAGCATCCTCCCCCCGTGCCCGTTTATGTCGATTGATGCTGGTGCTCGACTGGTTGGAGCGCTCGGATGCAAAAATCTTGCACCAGGATTTATCGATTGTGATGGACACGGCAAGTCTCCTGATTGCTATGCAGGAGCTCATCGTGAATCTCTATGCGGCCTTGGTATGGACTCGACCTGCGGAATGGTTCGGCAATGGTAGTCGCTCCAACACGTCCTTGCAATGGCCACAGAGGTGATTCGACTAGAGCTCCAGTCTAGCTTTTGGGTTGCTTGGCGGACTGGTATAGCCGCGATCGAGTTCCGGCCATGAACGTTTTAGATAGCTCTTGGGCTTTCTGGGACGGAAGTCGGAAGTTTGGGCTGTTGTCCGATTTGATGACCATTCTTCGGATGTGTGAGAATCGGACAAATAACTTATATAGGGGACTGTGTTGTCTCACGCAGCCCCCTCCGTGCCCCTCTATCTCGACCGATGTTGGTGCTTGAAAGGGTTGGGATCGCTCGGATTTATAAACGTGCACCACCATTTGTCGAGTGTGAGGGACGCGGCAGGTCTCCTAAATGCTATGCGGGCGCTCTCTGAGAATCTCTATCCGGCCTCGACACAGACTAGTCTTGCTGAATGGTTTGGCACTGGTAGTCGATCCAACACGTCGTTGTTGTGGCCGCCTAGGCGATTCGATTCGAGCCCCCGTCTAGCTTTTGGGTTGCTTGGCGGATTTTGCCCTATCCGCAAGTGAGCTCGGTCCCTAAACGTTCGAGAAACCCGATTGCTATGCGCCGACTCTCTTTCTTGCGAGCCTCCATCTAGCTTTTGGGTCTCTACGGAACGGAAGTCGGAATCTGGGACCGTTGTTTGATTCGACGAGGCAGACTACGGTTGTGCGAGAATCGGACAAATAACTTATATAGGGGAGGTGTTGACTGGAGCATTCTCCCCCGTGCCCCTCTAACTCGACCAATGCTGGCGCTCGAACGGTGGTAGCGCTCGGATTTTCATTGAGCGCCAGCATTGGTCGATTTAGAGGGGCATGCGAGATTCCCGAATGCTATGCGAGGGCTCTAACGGAAATGTCTATTGGTTTCGGTATGGATGCAATTGCGAGTGGTTCGGCAAAGGTAGTCGTTCCGATGCGTCCATGTCGTGGCCAAATCGATAATTCGATTTGAGCCCTCGTATAGCATTTGGGTCTCTCGATGTGATTCCGCATTCCAGTCCCTTTGGGCACTGCTTGAGCCGCATCCCAGGGGGTTCCCTTCCCAATAATCTGCCTCGCAACCCGATTGCTATGCGGTGAGGCTCCTCGGCCGCCTCGGAACTATCTGTGTATCAGACGCATCGCGGGATAAGGGGTTGGCAACGGTAGTCGCCCCAAGCGCGTCCGATGCTTGGACCATTCCGAGGCGGCCCTGAAGCCTCTTCCGTCTAGCCGTTGGGTCCTTCTCGCCGCATCCCTCGCCTCGCACCCCGATTGCTATGCGGTGAGGCTCCTCGGCCGCCTCGGAACTATCTGTGTATCGGACGCGTCGCGGGATAAGGGGTTGTCACTGGTAGTCGCCCCAAGCGCGTCCGATGCTTGGACCATTCCGAGGCGGCCCTGAAGCCTCTTCCGTCTAGCCGTTGGGTCCTTCTCGCCGCATCCCTCGCCTCGCACCCCGATTGCTATGCGGTGAGGCTCCTCGGCCGCCTCGGAACTATCTGTGTATCGGACGCGTCGCGGGATAAGGGGTTGTCATTGGTAGTCGCCCCAAGCGCGTCCGATGCTTGGACCATTCCGAGGCGGCCCTGAAGCCTCTTCCGTCTAGCCGTTGGGTCCTTCTCGCCGCATCCCTCGCCTCGCACCCCGATTGCTATGCGGTGAGGCTCCTCGGCCGCCTCGGAACTATCTGTGTATCGGACGCGTCGCGGGATAAGGGGTTGTCACTGGTAGTCGCCCCAAGCGCGTCCGATGCTTGGACCATTCCGAGGCGGCCCTGAAGCCTCTTCCGTCTAGCCGTTGGGTCCTTCTCGCCGCATCCCTCGCCTCGCACCCCGATTGCTATGCGGTGAGGCTCCTCGGCCGCCTCGGAACTATCTGTGTATCGGACGCGTCGCGGGATAAGGGGTTGTCACTGGTAGTCGCCCCAAGCGCGTTCGATGCTTGGACCATTCCGAGGCGGCCCTGAAGCCTCTTCCGTCTAGCCGTTGGGTCCTTCTCGCCGCATCCCTCGCCTCGCACCCCGATTGCTATGCGGTGAGGCTCCTCGGCCGCCTTGGAACTATCTGTGTATCGGACGCGTCGCGGGATAAGGGGTTGTCACTGGTAGTCGCCCCAAGCGCGTCCGATGCTTGGACCATTCCGAGGCGGACCCGAAGCCTCTTCCGTCTAGCCGTTGGGTCCTTCTCGCCGCATCCTTCGCCTCGCACCCCGATTGCTATGCGGTGAGGCTCCTCGGCCGCCTCGGAACTATCTGTGTATCGGACGCGTCGCGGGATAAGGGGTTGTCACTGGTAGTCGCCCCAAGCGCGTCCGATGCTTGGACCATTCCG
Source organism: Cryptomeria japonica (assembly GCF_030272615.1). Taxonomy (NCBI): domain Eukaryota; kingdom Viridiplantae; phylum Streptophyta; class Pinopsida; order Cupressales; family Cupressaceae; genus Cryptomeria; species Cryptomeria japonica. The sequence goes on along the minus strand of NW_026728986.1, from coordinate 276,903 downwards.
AGGCGGACCCGAAGCCTCTTCCGTCTAGCCGTTGGGTCCTTCTCGCCGCATCCCTCGCCTCGCACCCCGATTGCTATGCGGTGAGGCTCCTCGGCCGCCTTGGAACTATCTGTGTATCGGACGCGTCGCGGGATAAGGGGTTGTCACTGGTAGTCGCCCCAAGCGCGTCCGATGCTTGGACCATTCCGAGGCGGACCCGAAGCCTCTTCCGTCTAGCCGTTGGGTCCTTCTCGCCGCATCCCTCGCCTCGCACCCCGATTGCTATGCGGTGAGGCTCCTCGGCCGCCTTGGAACTATCTGTGTATCGGACGCGTCGCGGGATAAGGGGTTGTCACTGGTAGTCGCCCCAAGCGCGTCCGATGCTTGGACCATTCCGAGGCGGACCCGAAGCCTCTTCCGTCTAGCCGTTGGGTCCTTCTCGCCGCATCCCTCGCCTCGCACCCCGATTGCTATGCGGTGAGGCTCCTCGGCCGCCTTGGAACTATCTGTGTATCGGACGCGTCGCGGGATAAGGGGTTGTCACTGGTAGTCGCCCCAAGCGCGTCCGATGCTTGGACCATTCCGAGGCGGCCCCGAAGCCTCTTCCGTGTAGCCGTTGGGTCCTTCTCGCCGCATCCCTCGCCTCGCACCCCGATTGCTATGCGGTGAGGCTCCTCGGCCGCCTTGGAACTATCTGTGTATCGGACGCGTCGCGGGATAAGGGGTTGTCACTGGTAGTCGCCCCAAGCGCGTCCGATGCTTGGACCATTCCGAGGCGGCCCCGAAGCCTCTTCCGTGTAGCCGTTGGGTCCTTCTCGCCGCATCCCTCGCCTCGCACCCCGATTGCTATGCGGTGAGGCTCCTCGGCCGCCTTGGAACTATCTGTGTATCGGACGCGTCGCGGGATAAGGGGTTGTCACTGGTAGTCGCCCCAAGCGCGTCCGATGCTTGGACCATTCCGAGGCGGACCTGAAGCCTCTTCCCTCTAGCCGTTGGGGCTTTCTCGCCGCATCCCTCGCCTCGCACCCCGATTGCTATGCTGTGAGGCTCCTCGGCCGCCTTGGAACTATCTGTGTATCGGACGCATCGCGGGATAAGGGGTTGGCAGTGGTAGTCGCCCCAAGCGCATCCGATGCTTGGACCATTCCGAGGCGGCCCTGCAGCCTCTTCCGTCTAGCCGTTGGGGCCATCTCGCCGCATCCCCCACCTCGCACCACGATTGCTATGCGGTGAGGCTCCTTGGCCGCCTCGGAACTATCTGTGTATCGGACGCATCGCGGGATAAGGGGTTGTCACTGGTAGTCGCCCCAAGCGCGTCCGATGCTTGGACTATTCCGAGGCGGCCCTGCAGCCTCTTCCGTCTAGCCGTTGGGGCCATCTCGCTGCATCCCCCACCTCCTCGGCCGCCTCGGAACTATCTGTGTATCGGACGCATCGCGGGATAAGGGGTTGGCAGTGGTAGTCGCCCCAAGCGCGTCCGATGCTTGGACTATTCCGAGGCAGCCCTGCAGCCTCTTCCGTCTAGCCTTTGGGGCCATCTCGCCGCATCCCTCGCCTCGCACCCCGATTGCTATGCGGTGAGGCTCCTCGGCCGCCTGGGAACTATCTTCGTATCGGACGCATCGCGGGATAAGGGGTTGTCACTGGTAGTCGCCCCAAGCGCGTCCGATGCTTGGACTATTCCGAGGCGGCCCTGTGGCCTCTTCCGTCTAGCCGTTGGGGCCATCTCGCCGCATCCCCCACCTCGCACCCCGATTGCTATGCGGTGAGGCTCTTCGGCCGCCTTGGAACTATCTTCGTATCGGACGCATCGCGGGATAAGGGGTTGTCACTGGTAGTGGCCCCAAGCGCGTCCGATGCTTGGACTATTCCGAGGCGGCCCTGCAGCCTCTTCCGTCTAGCCGTTGGGGCCATCTCGCCGCATCCCCCACCTCGCACCCCGATTGCTATGCGGTGAGGCTCCTCGGCCGCCTTGGAACTATCTTCGTATCGGACGCATCGCGGGATAAGGGGTTGTCACTGGTAGTCGCCCCAAGCGCGTCCGATGCTTGGACTATTCCGACGCGGCCCTGTGGCCTCTTCCGTCTAGCCGTTGGGGCCATCTCGCCGCATCCCCCACCTCGCACCCCGATTGCTATGCGGTGAGGCTCCTCGGCCGCCTTGGAACCATCTTCGTATCGGACGCATCGCGGGATAGGGGGCTGTCACTGGTAGTCGCCCCAAGCGTGTCCGATGCTTGGACCATTCCTAGGCGGCCCTGAAGCCTCTTCCGTCTAGCCGTTGGGGCCTTCCCGCCCCATCCCTCGCCTCGCACCCCCGATTGCTATGCGGTGAGGCTCCTCGGCCGCCTTGGAACCATCTGTGTATCGGACGCATCGCGGGATAAGGGGTTGGCACTGGCAGTCGCCCCAAGCGCGTCCGATGCTTGGACCATTCCGAGGTGGCCCTGAAGCCTCTTCCGTCTAGCCGTTGGGGCCTTCCCGCCCCATCCCTCGCCTCGCACCCCGATTGATATGCGGTGAGGCTCCTCGGCCGCCTTGGAACTATCTGTGTATCGGACGCATCGCGGGATAAGGGGTTGGCACTGGTAGTCGTCCCAATCGCATCCGATGCTTGGACCATTCCGAGGCGGCCCTGCAGCCTCTTCCGTTTAGCCGTCGGGGCCTTCCCGCCGCATCCGTCGCCTCGCATCCCGATTCCTATGCGGTGAGTCTTCTCGGCCGCCGCGGAACTATACCTGTTATTGCTACTGCATCCTTCGGCTGGTAACCTCCTCTGCCGCCTTGGAACGTTCTCTTTGTCGGACGCGTCGCGGGATAAGGGGTTGGCACTGGTAGTCGCCCCAAGCGCGCCCGATGCATAGACCGCTCCGAGTCGACCTTGCTTTCAGCCTCTCACATGCATAGACCTCTCTGAGTCGACCCTGCAGCCTCTCACGTTTAGCCTTTGGAATCTCGCCTCACAACATGATTGCTATCCTTGATGCATCCCTTGCCTCGAGCCCTGATTGCTTTCTTGGCTGCATCCCTCCTCTCCTCACAGCCCGGTTGTCATCACTGCTTCATCCGTCGCTTCATGCATTCTGGCTGCTGGGCCCTTCCCACCGCACACCTCGATTGCTATCTCTTCTGCATCACACACCCCGATTGCTATCTCTGCTACATCCCTCGGCTCTCACTTCTGCATCCTTCGCCTCACACCTCGATTGCTATCAATGCTGCATCCGTAACCTCACACCCCGATTGCTATGCGGGGAGGCTCCTTGGCCGCCTTGGAAATTTCTGTGTGTCGGACGCACCGCGGGATAAGGGGTTGGCACTGGTAGTCGCCCCAAGTGCGCCCGATTCTTAGACCGCTTCGAGGTGACCTCGTAGCCTCTTTCGTCCAGGCTTCCTGCCTTCAACGCCCTTTTTACACCTCGATTGCTATGCGCGGGCTCGTTGGCGTCTATCACCTCTCTGCGAAGAGTGGCACGATGATTGTTGGGGTAAATCGTAGCAGTCCGATCTCTGGCCTTGGGCCATTGTGAGGGCTGATCGATTTCCTGTGCGCATCTCGTGTTCGCCCAGTAACAGACTCGACGACTTGTAATCGGTCTTGTTCCCGATTGTTCCTGGAGGTAGTCTTCGGAACTCTTGGATTTGACCTGTCACTCGAACTGTCCTCTTCCGAGGATGCTTGTGTGTGTGTGCTTGTGCCATTTCCTTGGCGGTATTAACGAGATATTAAAGAGCGGAGTGAGCGCCTCGCCCAGCTATGTTTGGGGCTCTCACTCCCTTACCCGGTGTGCGACCGCTTTGCACGTAGGTTGCGGAGCATCGCGACTCTTTCGATGTTTGGCGGTTGTCTTCCGGTGATGCGTTGGTCCCGAAGTGCACGTTACTAGCATTTCTGCCATTGTTCTCGATCTTTGGCACGTTCCTTCGTTGCAATTGGATATATATCTCCGTTTATACGCGCAGGCTTCTCCCGCCTATTCAGCGCTGTCCCACTCTCAGCACTCTCGTGGTCTCCTTGGCTTCTCTCTCCCGTGAGCGAGCTCTCTTCTCGAGTCTTTTCCATGTCCCATGGAGGTTGCCTTGCGAAATTCGGGCACACAAACGTGACCGGATAAGAGCGGAATTGCCTATGAGGAGAAGCTCACCTTAGGGAGCAGCAATGCCGAGTGTTTCGACAGAGGGTAGAGGGGGCGTTGTTTGGGCGGTTGCACAAAAGAGTGCTACGTTTGCACTGAAGGTTGCTTCTTCGTCTCCGACGAACTCTTCGAGGCAAAAAAGCTTGTTTACGGGGTCGAGGTGGGACTGTTCGTGCGAGTTGCGCCACCAAAAGTGCGTAGGGGGCATATACCTGGGAAATGGATGTCTCTGAGTGGCCTTACTCGGTCGCGTGCACGGTGCATTCTCTAACGGCAGGACTGTCGCGAG
>NW_026728986.1:247500-262500 GCF_030272615.1 Cryptomeria japonica | reverse complement strand
CGCACCTCGCTGCCCACCTTGGTGTGCTCTGAGGTGCGCACCCGGGAGCGCTACGAAGTGTGCTCCAAGGTGCGGCGTGCACGTTGTCGGAGCCCGGTTTGCCCCGGGTGCGCACCTCGCCTGCACCTTGGCCGGGGTGGGCACCTTGGCTGGGTTTGCCCAGGGTGCGCTCCGAAGCGGGGTTACTGGAGCGCCCCCTCTTTTTTTGTCAGAGCGTTTGGTGGGGTTTCTCGCATTGGCTCTTCCCAGGCCCGGTTGTTGGGTGCGCTCCCACCCTGGCGCGCGCGAAGTTGGAAGTTGGGTTAATTGCCCGGGCGCGCACCTTCGCCAGGGTGGGCACCTTGGTGCGCACACCTTGGCTGGGCTGCGCACCAGGGCGGGCTCAAGATGGCACCAGCATTCCCTTTTTCTCACTATCTTTCAAAACGGAAATTTTAAAATCTCGTTTTTTTTTTGCCTTTTATGGAAATTAGTGAAGGCATCGCATCAAAGGTGCGCACCTCGCTGCCCACCTTGGTGTGCTCCGAGGTGCCCACCACGGTGCGCAACGCCGGTGCGAACCCGGGAGCGCCCCGATGTGTGCTCCAAGGTGCGGCGTGCACGAAGTCGGACCCCGGTTTGCCCCGGGTGCGCACCTCGCGTGCACCTTGGTGCGCACACCTTGGCTGGGTTGCGCGGCCTGGTGGGCACCATGGTGCACACCAAGGAGCGCTCCGAAGTGTGCTCCAAGGTGCGGCGTGCACGAAGTCGGAGCCCGGTTTGCCCCGGGTACGCACCTCGCGTGCACCTTCGCCGGGGTGGGCACCTCGGCTGGGTTGCGCGCCCTGGTGCGCACCAAGGAGCGCTCCGAAGTGTGCTCCAAGGTGCGGCGTGCACGAAGTCGGAGCCCGGTTTGCCCCGGGTGCGCACCTTCGCCGCGGTGCGCACCATGGCGTGCACGAAGTCGGAGCCCGGTTTGCCCCGGGTGCGCACCTCGCGTGCACCTTCGGCGGGGTTGTGCGCCCTGGTGGGCACCATGGTGCGCACCAAGGAGCGCTCCGAAGTGTGCTCCAAGGTGCGGCGTGCACGAAGTCGGAGCCCGGTTTGCCCCGGGTGCGCACCTCGCGTGCACCTTCGGCGGGGTTGCGCGCCCTGGTGGGCACCATGGTGCGCACCAAGGAGCGCTCCGAAGTGTGCTCCAAGGTGCGGCGTGCACGAAGTCGGAGCCCGGTTTGCCCCGGGTGCGCACCTCGCGTGCACCTTCGCCGCGGTGGGCACCATGGCGTGCACGAAGTCGGAGCCCGGTTTGCCCCGGGTGCGCACCTCGCGTGCACCTTCGCCGGGGTGGGCACCTCGGCTGGGTTGCGCGCCCTGGTGCGCACCAAGGAGCGCTCCGAAGTGTGCTCCAAGGTGCGGCGTGCACGAAGTCGGAGCCCGGTTTGCCCCGGGTGCGCACCTCGCGTGCACCTTCGCCAGGGTGGGCACCTCGGTGCGCACACCTTCTCAATGTTTTCTTGCCTTTTCTGGAAATTGGTGAAGGCAGCGCATCAAAGGTGCGCACCTCGGTGTGCTCCGAGGTGCGAACCCGAGAGCGCTCCGAGGTGCCCACGAAGTCGAAAGTCGGGTTAATTGCATTGTTTTCCCCGGGTGCGCTCCGAGGTGCGCAACATCGGCGCGCACCAAGGAGGGCTCCGAAGTGTGCTCCAAGGTGCGCACGATGGCGTGCACCTCTGGTGCGCACGATTCGGAGCTCGGTTTGACCGGGGTGCGCACACCTTGGCTGGGTTGCGCACCTTTTGTGCGCTCCAAGGTGCGCACGAAGTCGGAGCTCGGTTTGCCCCGGGTGCGCACCTTCGCCAGGGTGCGCACCTTGATGCGCACGCCTTGGCTGGGCTGCGCACCTTGGTGGGCGCCATGGTGCGCACCTTTCGTGCGCTCCAAGGTGCGCACGAAGTCGGAGCTCGGTTTGCCCCGGGTGCGCACCTTGGTGGGCGCCATGGTGCACTCCGAGGTGCCCAAGATTGGTGCGCACCAAGGAGCGCTCCGAAGTGCGCTCCAAGGTGCGCGCGAAGTCGAAAGTTGGGTTAATTGTCCGGTTTGCCTCGGGTGCGCACCTTGCGTGCACCTTCGCCAGGGTGGGCGCCTTGGTGCGCACACCTTGGCTGGGCTGCGCACACCTTGGCACCCGCGTTTCCTTCATTTTAAATTTTTTTTTTTTACAATCTCTCAAGTGGGAAATTCTATAATCTCAACTTTTTTTGCCTTTTCAGGAAACTTTTGAATGGAGCGCATCATTGGTGCGCTCCGAAGTGTGCTCCAAAGCTCTCTCCAGCTGCGTGCACCTGCCCCGGCCGCGCACCCGGCCCCGCCCAGCTTCGCTCACCTGTCCCGGGCGTCTGGTGCGGAACCTTAGAGTAAGAAACATCACCGTGCACCTTGGCCAACGTGCGCGACTCGACCGAGCGCGCACTGGCCGAGGTGCACACCGATTTCACCTGGGTGCGCGCGCAGCACCTCGGGCGCACCGGGGTGCGCGCACAACGCCCGGGTTGCACCGTGGCCTGTGTGCTCGGGGCGCCTCGGGTGCGCGCTCGGTGTCGCCCCCGCGCGCGCGGTAGTGCGGGCAGCGCACCCCGGCCCGGCCCGGCCCCGACGAGAACGCAAACGGGCAAAAGGTTTATTCAAATAGCATTGCGACGCCCGGCGAAAAACTAAAAAAGGGTGCAACACCGGGACTTCCCGGGAGGTCACCCATCCCAGTACTACTCCGGCCCAAGCGCGCTTAACTGCGGAGTTCTGATGGGATCTGGTGCACTAATGCTGGTATGATCGCACCCGTTATGAGCTTGTCGCAGTGTGTACTTAGCAAACCGCGACCCACGTGCGAATCCACCCCGGCCACCCACCCCCGTCGAGGTGCACACCCTCCCTCGCGAAGTGCGCCCCGTTCGCCAAGTGTGAGCCCTGCCCGGGTGCGCGCACCTTGCTAGGGCGTCGGGTGTGCACCCGGCCCGGCCTACGTGCGTGCACCTGGAGGGGGCGTCGTGTGCGTGCAGTGTCCCGTCTGCAACGCGGTGCCCACACACCACCTCGGGCGCAACGACCTGCGCTCACATGTGGGCCGAGTGCACCTTGGTGCATGTTCGGGGCGCCTCGGGTGCACGCTCGATCTTGCCCCGGTGCACCAAGGCGCTCGGTTTGCCCCGGGTGCGCACTTGGTGCAAGGTGGGCACCCAAAATAGGGATCAAGCACCAAAACACAAGTTTCGGGATGCAAAATGGGACCCAAGGACCACAAATGCGTTCCAAGACCCATGATGGGTCCACGAGAACAAAAATGTGTTCCGAGACTTAATAAACAAATATTGGGTTTTAGGAGAAGAAACATGCTCTGATGCCCAAAACGAGAATCGACCCCGAAAAGGCCACAGGCCAAAAGTGGGATGCGAGACAAAAAAAAATGGGACCCGAGGACCAAAATTGGGTTCCCAGGTCGAAGACAGGGCAACCGGACAAGAAACGACCTCTAAGGCTCGAAATGAGTCCCGACGACTAAAACTTGACAAGAAGCACCCATCAGGCACCCAACTCGACACCCATGGGATGCCGACCCACCCGGGCTTCCACCTAGCACACCTTGGCACCCACCCACCCTCGCACCCAACCTCGCACCCAACTTAGCACCTTTGAACCCACATTGGCACTCACCCTGACCCTGGCACCTTGGAACCCACATTGGCACTCACCTTGACCCTGGCACCCACCTTTGCACTCACCTTGGGACCCACCCTGGCTCCCACCTCGGCACCCACCCAGACACCCACCTTGGTTCCTTGGCACCCACCTTGGATCCTTGGCACCCACCCCGACACCCACCTTGGCACGCAACTTGGCTACTTGCCACCCACCTTGGCTCCTTGACGCCCACCCCGACAACCACCCCGTGACCTACCCTGGCTAGGGTTGGTGCACACCCACCCTGGTGCCCACCTTGGCACCCACCCTATGACCCACCTTGGCACGCACCTTAGTACCCACCCCGTTACCCACCCTAGGACCCACCCCGTGACCCACCTTGGCCAGGGTGGGTGCACCCACCCTGGTGCCCACCTTGGCACCCACCCATCCTAGCACCCAGCCTGTGACCGGGCTTGGAACCCAACCTTGCACCCGCACCCGTCTTGGCCAGTGTGGGTGCGCACCCATCCTGGCACCCACGTTGTGACACACCCTTTAACCCACGCACCCTAGCACCCACGTTGGCACCCACCTTGGAACCCAACCTAGCAACTTGGCACCCACCCCGTGACCCACCTTGGCATCCACCATAGCAGTCGCCGACTTGGCACCCACCTCGGCACCCACCTTGACACTTGTGGACCCACCTTGCCACTCACCCTAGCATCGACCCATCCTAGCACCCACCCTGGCACCTTTGCACCCTAGCACTCACCCATCCTAGCACCTAACCTGTGACCCACCTTGACACTCACCCTCGCACCCACCTTGGAACCCAACCTAGCACCCACCCACCCTGACACCAACCCTAGCACCTACCCACCCTTGCACCCACCCTGTGACCCATCTTGGCACCCACCCATCCTACCACTCAACCTATCACCCACCTTCTCACCCACCTTGGCATCCACCTTAGCACCCACCCACACTGGCACCTTGGCACCCACCTCGGGCAAGGTGGGTGCACACCCACCCTGGCACCCAATTTAGAACCCACCGAGCATGTTACCCACCTTGGCACCCACATTGCAGCCCACCCTAGTACCCACCCTATGACCCACATTGGCATCCACACCCTAGCACCCAGGCACCTCGACACCCGCCTTGACACCCACCCTAGCACTGAACCTGTGACCCACCTTGGAACTCACCCTAGAACCCACCCACCCTGTGAACCACCTTGGCATCCACCTTAGCACCCACCCACCTTGGCACCCACTCTAGCACTCACCCATCCTAACACCCAACTTGTTACCCACCTTGGCACCCGCCCTCGCGTCCACCTTGAAACCCACCCTAGCACCCACCCACGCAGGAGCCCACCTTGGCACCCAACCTAACACCCACGCATCCTGGCACCCAACTTGTGACCCACCTTGGAACCCACCCTAGTACCCACCTTTGAACCCACTATATCACCAACCCACCTTGGCACCCACCCTATGACCCTCTTTGGAATCCACCCTAGCACGCACCCACCCTGGCACCCACCATGGAGCGCACCCTAGCACCCACCCACCTCGGCACGCACCTCAACACCCACCTTGGTGTGCGCACTGCGCCAACCTCTCAAAGACCCTATGTGGTGCGCTCCAAAGTGTACACCTTTGGTGCGCTCCAAGGTGCGCACCTTTGGTGCACACCGAGGTGCACACCAAAGTGTGCACCGAGGTGAGCACCAAAGTGCACTCCAGGGTGCACACCAAGGCGTGCACCTTTGGTGCGGTCAATGCAAACGAATTCGGAAGTTGGGGTCGATGTCCTAATCGCTGCTGCAGACTACACGTATGAGAATCGGACAAATAGCTTTATATAGGGGAGGTGTTGCGTTTGATGGGTCGACTCCCCTGGTTGTGTGCACTGCACCAACTTCAAAGACCCTGTCTTGTTTAAGAAGTCAAAAGTTGGGGTGGATGTCCTAATCATTGCTGCAGTCTACGCATGTATGAGAATCAGACAAATAGCTTATATAGGGGAGGTGTTGCATTCGGTGGGTTGACTCCCCTGGTTGTGCGCACTGCGCCAACCTCAAAGACCCCGCATAGCAGAAGAAGTCGGAAGTCGGATTTTGGTGAGCACCAAGGCGTGCACCTTTGGTGCGGTCAACGCAGACGAATTCAGAAGTTGGGGTGGATGTCCTAATCGTTGTTGCAGGCTACACATGTATGAGAATCAGACAAATAGCTTATATAGGGGAGGTGTTGGGTTTGATGGGTCAACTCCCTTGGTTGTGCGCATTACGCCAACCTCAAAGACCTTGTTTTCGTTAAGAAGTCAAAAGTTGGGGTCAATGTCCTAATGGCTCCTGCAGGCTACACATGTATGAGAATCGGACAAATAGCTTATATAGGGGAGGTGTTGGGTTTGATGGGTCGACTCCCCTGGTTGTGCGCATTACGTCAACCTCAAAGACCTTGTTTTCGTTAAGAAGTCAAAAGTTGGGGTCGATGTCCTAATTGCTCCTGTAGACTACACATGTATGAGAATCAGACAAATAGCTTATATAGGGGAGGTGTTGGGTTTGATGGGTTGACTCCCCTAGTTGTTCGCATTACACCAACCTCAAAGACCTTGTTTTCGTTTAGAAGCCGAAAGTTGGGGTCGATGTCCTAATTGCTCCTGCAGGCTACGCATGTATGAGAATCAGACAAATAGCTTATATAGGGGAGGTGTTGGGTTTGATGGGTCGACTCCCCTGGTTGTGCGCATTGCGCCAACCTCAAAGACCCTGCATTGCGGATGAAGTCGAAAGTCAGAGTTTGGTGTGCTACAAGGTGTGGTCGAAGGTGCTCACCTAGGTGTGCACCTTTGGAGCACAGGAAAAGTGCCCTCCAAAAGTGCGCACCTTTGGAGTGCACAAAAGTGCCCTCCAAAAGTGCGCACCTTTGGAGCGCAGAAAAGTGCCCTCCAAAAAGTGCCCTCCAAAAGTGCGCACCTTTGGAGCGCAGAAAAGTGCCCTCCAAAAAGTGCCCTCCAAAAGTGCGCACCTTTGGAGCGCAGAAAAGTGCCCTCCAAAAAGTGCCCTCCAAAAGTGCGCACCTTTGGAGCGCAGAAAAGTGCCCTCCAAAAAGTGCCCTCCAAAAGTGCGCACCTTTGGAGCGCAGAAAAGTGCCCTCCAAAAAGTGCCCTCCAAAAGTGCGCACCTTTGGAGCGCAGAAAAGTGCCCTCCAAAAAGTGCCCTCCAAAAGTGCGCACCTTTGGAGCGCAGAAAAGTGCCCTCCAAAAAGTGCCCTCCAAAAGTGCGCACCTTTGGAGCGCAGAAAAGTGCCCTCCAAAAAGTGCCCTCCAAAAGTGCGCACCTTTGGAGCGCAGAAAAGTGCCCTCCAAAAGTGCGCACCTTTGGAGCGCACAAAAGTGCCCTCCAAAAGTGCGCACTTTTGGTGCGCACCAAGGCGCTGGTTCGGTCGTTGCAGGCGAGTTCGGAAGTTGGGGTCGATGTCCTGAGCGGAGGTGCAAACTACACAGGTGTCGGAATCGGACAAATAGCTTATATAGGGGAGGTGTATGCTTCGATGGGTCGACTCCCCAGGTTGAGCGCACCGCGCCAACCTCAAAGACCCTACGGTATGGATGAAGTCGGAAGTTGGGTCCGATGACCGATTCGATTAGTAGGTATGCTCATGAGGTCGGAATTTGGGTCCGATGACCTGCCATGTGCAGGAAGGCGAATGTTGACACTGTGCGTTGCAAGGTGCACACCAAGGCGCTGGTGCGGTCTTTTTAGTCGAGTTCGGAAGTTGGGGTCGATGTCCTGATCGGAGGTGCAAGCTACACAGGTGTGGGAATCGGACAAATAGCTTATATAGGGGAGGTGTATGCTTCGTTGGGTCGACTCCCCGGGTTGAGCGCACCGCGCCAACCTCAAAGACCCTACGGTATGGATGAAGTCGGAAGTTGGGTCCGATGACCGATTCGATATGTAGGCATACTCGCGAGGTCGGAATTTGGGTCCGATGACCTGCCACGTGCAGGAAGGCGAATGTTGGCACTGTGCGTTGCAAGGTGCGCACCAAGGCGCTGGTTCGGTCGTTGGAGGCGAGTTCGGAAGTTGGGGTCGATGTCTTGATCGGAGGTGCAAACTACACAGGTGTGGGAATCGGACAAATAGCTTATATAGGGGAGGTGTATGCTTCGTTGGGTCGACTCCCCGGGTTGAGCGCACCGCGCCAACCTCAAAGACCCTACGGTATGGATGAAGTCGGAAGTTGGGTCCGATGACCGATTCGATATGTAGGCATACTCGCGAGGTCGGAATTTGGGTCCGATGACCTGCCATGTGCAGGAAGGCGAATGTTGGGACTGTGCGTCGCAAGGTGCGCACCAAGGCGCTGGTGCCGTCGTTGCAGTCGAGTTCGGAAGTTGGGGTCGATGTCCTGGTCAGAGGTGCAAACTACACAGGTGTGGGAATCGGACAAATAGCTTATATAGGGGAGGTGTATGCTTCGATGGGTCGACTCCCTGGGTTGAGCGCACCGCGCCAACCTCAAAGACCCTACAGTATGGATGAAGTCGGAAGTTGGGTCCGATGACCGATTCGATACGTAGGCATATTGGCGAGGTCTGAATTTGTGTCCGATGACCTGCCATGCGCAGGAAGGCGGAATTTGGGTCCGATGACCGAGTTGATGGCGTGCCATGCGCAGAAAGGCGGAATTTGGGTCCGATGACCGAGTTGATGTTGATGGCCCGCCATGCACAGGAAGGCGGAATTTGGGTCCGATGACCGATTTGAAGGCGTGCCATACGCAAAAAGGCGGAGTTTGGGTCCGATGACCGAGTTGATATTGATGGCCCGCCATGCGCAGGAAGGCGGAATTTGGGTCCGATGACCTGACATACGCATGGAGTCCGACTCGGGGGCCGATGTTCGATTCGATGACTTGCATTGTGGGTAAAGTCGGAAGTTGTGGTCTTTGACCCGATTCGATGACCAGACTTCGGCTGCTTGAGAATCGGACAAATAACTTATATAGGGGAGGTAGTGTTCTCGAGCATCCTCCCCCCGTGCCCGTTTATGTCGATTGATGCTGGTGCTCGACTGGTTGGAGCGCTCGGATGCAAAAATCTTGCACCAGGATTTATCGATTGTGATGGACACGGCAAGTCTCCTGATTGCTATGCAGGAGCTCATCGTGAATCTCTATGCGGCCTTGGTATGGACTCGACCTGCGGAATGGTTCGGCAATGGTAGTCGCTCCAACACGTCCTTGCAATGGCCACAGAGGTGATTCGACTAGAGCTCCAGTCTAGCTTTTGGGTTGCTTGGCGGACTGGTATAGCCGCGATCGAGTTCCGGCCATGAACGTTTTAGATAGCTCTTGGGCTTTCTGGGACGGAAGTCGGAAGTTTGGGCTGTTGTCCGATTTGATGACCATTCTTCGGATGTGTGAGAATCGGACAAATAACTTATATAGGGGACTGTGTTGTCTCACGCAGCCCCCTCCGTGCCCCTCTATCTCGACCGATGTTGGTGCTTGAAAGGGTTGGGATCGCTCGGATTTATAAACGTGCACCACCATTTGTCGAGTGTGAGGGACGCGGCAGGTCTCCTAAATGCTATGCGGGCGCTCTCTGAGAATCTCTATCCGGCCTCGACACAGACTAGTCTTGCTGAATGGTTTGGCACTGGTAGTCGATCCAACACGTCGTTGTTGTGGCCGCCTAGGCGATTCGATTCGAGCCCCCGTCTAGCTTTTGGGTTGCTTGGCGGATTTTGCCCTATCCGCAAGTGAGCTCGGTCCCTAAACGTTCGAGAAACCCGATTGCTATGCGCCGACTCTCTTTCTTGCGAGCCTCCATCTAGCTTTTGGGTCTCTACGGAACGGAAGTCGGAATCTGGGACCGTTGTTTGATTCGACGAGGCAGACTACGGTTGTGCGAGAATCGGACAAATAACTTATATAGGGGAGGTGTTGACTGGAGCATTCTCCCCCGTGCCCCTCTAACTCGACCAATGCTGGCGCTCGAACGGTGGTAGCGCTCGGATTTTCATTGAGCGCCAGCATTGGTCGATTTAGAGGGGCATGCGAGATTCCCGAATGCTATGCGAGGGCTCTAACGGAAATGTCTATTGGTTTCGGTATGGATGCAATTGCGAGTGGTTCGGCAAAGGTAGTCGTTCCGATGCGTCCATGTCGTGGCCAAATCGATAATTCGATTTGAGCCCTCGTATAGCATTTGGGTCTCTCGATGTGATTCCGCATTCCAGTCCCTTTGGGCACTGCTTGAGCCGCATCCCAGGGGTTTCCCTTCCCAATAATCTGCCTCGCAACCCGATTGCTATGCGGTGAGGCTCCTCGGCCGCCTCGGAACTATCTGTGTATCAGACGCATCGCGGGATAAGGGGTTGGCAACGGTAGTCGCCCCAAGCGCGTCCGATGCTTGGACCATTCCGAGGCGGCCCTGAAGCCTCTTCCGTCTAGCCGTTGGGTCCTTCTCGCCGCATCCCTCGCCTCGCACCCCGATTGCTATGCGGTGAGGCTCCTCGGCCGCCTCGGAACTATCTGTGTATCGGACGCGTCGCGGGATAAGGGGTTGTCACTGGTAGTCGCCCCAAGCGCGTCCGATGCTTGGACCATTCCGAGGCGGCCCTGAAGCCTCTTCCGTCTAGCCGTTGGGTCCTTCTCGCCGCATCCCTCGCCTCGCACCCCGATTGCTATGCGGTGAGGCTCCTCGGCCGCCTCGGAACTATCTGTGTATCGGACGCGTCGCGGGATAAGGGGTTGTCATTGGTAGTCGCCCCAAGCGCGTCCGATGCTTGGACCATTCCGAGGCGGCCCTGAAGCCTCTTCCGTCTAGCCGTTGGGTCCTTCTCGCCGCATCCCTCGCCTCGCACCCCGATTGCTATGCGGTGAGGCTCCTCGGCCGCCTCGGAACTATCTGTGTATCGGACGCGTCGCGGGATAAGGGGTTGTCACTGGTAGTCGCCCCAAGCGCGTCCGATGCTTGGACCATTCCGAGGCGGCCCTGAAGCCTCTTCCGTCTAGCCGTTGGGTCCTTCTCGCCGCATCCCTCGCCTCGCACCCCGATTGCTATGCGGTGAGGCTCCTCGGCCGCCTCGGAACTATCTGTGTATCGGACGCGTCGCGGGATAAGGGGTTGTCACTGGTAGTCGCCCCAAGCGCGTTCGATGCTTGGACCATTCCGAGGCGGCCCTGAAGCCTCTTCCGTCTAGCCGTTGGGTCCTTCTCGCCGCATCCCTCGCCTCGCACCCCGATTGCTATGCGGTGAGGCTCCTCGGCCGCCTTGGAACTATCTGTGTATCGGACGCGTCGCGGGATAAGGGGTTGTCACTGGTAGTCGCCCCAAGCGCGTCCGATGCTTGGACCATTCCGAGGCGGACCCGAAGCCTCTTCCGTCTAGCCGTTGGGTCCTTCTCGCCGCATCCTTCGCCTCGCACCCCGATTGCTATGCGGTGAGGCTCCTCGGCCGCCTCGGAACTATCTGTGTATCGGACGCGTCGCGGGATAAGGGGTTGTCACTGGTAGTCGCCCCAAGCGCGTCCGATGCTTGGACCATTCCGAGGCGGACCCGAAGCCTCTTCCGTCTAGCCGTTGGGTCCTTCTCGCCGCATCCCTCGCCTCGCACCCCGATTGCTATGCGGTGAGGCTCCTCGGCCGCCTTGGAACTATCTGTGTATCGGACGCGTCGCGGGATAAGGGGTTGTCACTGGTAGTCGCCCCAAGCGCGTCCGATGCTTGGACCATTCCGAGGCGGACCCGAAGCCTCTTCCGTCTAGCCGTTGGGTCCTTCTCGCCGCATCCCTCGCCTCGCACCCCGATTGCTATGCGGTGAGGCTCCTCGGCCGCCTTGGAACTATCTGTGTATCGGACGCGTCGCGGGATAAGGGGTTGTCACTGGTAGTCGCCCCAAGCGCGTCCGATGCTTGGACCATTCCGAGGCGGACCCGAAGCCTCTTCCGTCTAGCCGTTGGGTCCTTCTCGCCGCATCCCTCGCCTCGCACCCCGATTGCTATGCGGTGAGGCTCCTCGGCCGCCTTGGAACTATCTGTGTATCGGACGCGTCGCGGGATAAGGGGTTGTCACTGGTAGTCGCCCCAAGCGCGTCCGATGCTTGGACCATTCCGAGGCGGCCCCGAAGCCTCTTCCGTGTAGCCGTTGGGTCCTTCTCGCCGCATCCCTCGCCTCGCACCCCGATTGCTATGCGGTGAGGCTCCTCGGCCGCCTTGGAACTATCTGTGTATCGGACGCGTCGCGGGATAAGGGGTTGTCACTGGTAGTCGCCCCAAGCGCGTCCGATGCTTGGACCATTCCGAGGCGGCCCCGAAGCCTCTTCCGTGTAGCCGTTGGGTCCTTCTCGCCGCATCCCTCGCCTCGCACCCCGATTGCTATGCGGTGAGGCTCCTCGGCCGCCTTGGAACTATCTGTGTATCGGACGCGTCGCGGGATAAGGGGTTGTCACTGGTAGTCGCCCCAAGCGCGTCCGATGCTTGGACCATTCCGAGGCGGACCTGAAGCCTCTTCCCTCTAGCCGTTGGGGCTTTCTCGCCGCATCCCTCGCCTCGCACCCCGATTGCTATGCTGTGAGGCTCCTCGGCCGCCTTGGAACTATCTGTGTATCGGACGCATCGCGGGATAAGGGGTTGGCAGTGGTAGTCGCCCCAAGCGCATCCGATGCTTGGACCATTCCGAGGCGGCCCTGCAGCCTCTTCCGTCTAGCCGTTGGGGCCATCTCGCCGCATCCCCCACCTCGCACCACGATTGCTATGCGGTGAGGCTCCTTGGCCGCCTCGGAACTATCTGTGTATCGGACGCATCGCGGGATAAGGGGTTGTCACTGGTAGTCGCCCCAAGCGCGTCCGATGCTTGGACTATTCCGAGGCGGCCCTGCAGCCTCTTCCGTCTAGCCGTTGGGGCCATCTCGCTGCATCCCCCACCTCCTCGGCCGCCTCGGAACTATCTGTGTATCGGACGCATCGCGGGATAAGGGGTTGGCAGTGGTAGTCGCCCCAAGCGCGTCCGATGCTTGGACTATTCCGAGGCAGCCCTGCAGCCTCTTCCGTCTAGCCTTTGGGGCCATCTCGCCGCATCCCTCGCCTCGCACCCCGATTGCTATGCGGTGAGGCTCCTCGGCCGCCTGGGAACTATCTTCGTATCGGACGCATCGCGGGATAAGGGGTTGTCACTGGTAGTCGCCCCAAGCGCGTCCGATGCTTGGACTATTCCGAGGCGGCCCTGTGGCCTCTTCCGTCTAGCCGTTGGGGCCATCTCGCCGCATCCCCCACCTCGCACCCCGATTGCTATGCGGTGAGGCTCTTCGGCCGCCTTGGAACTATCTTCGTATCGGACGCATCGCGGGATAAGGGGTTGTCACTGGTAGTGGCCCCAAGCGCGTCCGATGCTTGGACTATTCCGAGGCGGCCCTGCAGCCTCTTCCGTCTAGCCGTTGGGGCCATCTCGCCGCATCCCCCACCTCGCACCCCGATTGCTATGCGGTGAGGCTCCTCGGCCGCCTTGGAACTATCTTCGTATCGGACGCATCGCGGGATAAGGGGTTGTCACTGGTAGTCGCCCCAAGCGCGTCCGATGCTTGGACTATTCCGACGCGGCCCTGTGGCCTCTTCCGTCTAGCCGTTGGGGCCATCTCGCCGCATCCCCCACCTCGCACCCCGATTGCTATGCGGTGAGGCTCCTCGGCCGCCTTGGAACCATCTTCGTATCGGACGCATCGCGGGATAGGGGGCTGTCACTGGTAGTCGCCCCAAGCGTGTCCGATGCTTGGACCATTCCTAGGCGGCCCTGAAGCCTCTTCCGTCTAGCCGTTGGGGCCTTCCCGCCCCATCCCTCGCCTCGCACCCCCGATTGCTATGCGGTGAGGCTCCTCGGCCGCCTTGGAACCATCTGTGTATCGGACGCATCGCGGGATAAGGGGTTGGCACTGGCAGTCGCCCCAAGCGCGTCCGATGCTTGGACCATTCCGAGGTGGCCCTGAAGCCTCTTCCGTCTAGCCGTTGGGGCCTTCCCGCCCCATCCCTCGCCTCGCACCCCGATTGATATGCGGTGAGGCTCCTCGGCCGCCTTGGAACTATCTGTGTATCGGACGCATCGCGGGATAAGGGGTTGGCACTGGTAGTCGTCCCAATCGCATCCGATGCTTGGACCATTCCGAGGCGGCCCTGCAGCCTCTTCCGTTTAGCCGTCGGGGCCTTCCCGCCGCATCCCTCGCCTCGCATCCCGATTCCTATGCGGTGAGTCTTCTCGGCCGCCGCGGAACTATACCTGTTATTGCTACTGCATCCTTCGGCTGGTAACCTCCTCTGCCGCCTTGGAACGTTCTCTTTGTCGGACGCGTCGCGGGATAAGGGGTTGGCACTGGTAGTCGCCCCAAGCGCGCCCGATGCATAGACCGCTCCGAGTCGACCTTGCTTTCAGCCTCTCACATGCATAGACCTCTCTGAGTCGACCCTGCAGCCTCTCACGTTTAGCCTTTGGAATCTCGCCTCACAACATGATTGCTATCCTTGATGCATCCCTTGCCTCGAGCCCTGATTGCTTTCTTGGCTGCATCCCTCCTCTCCTCACAGCCCGGTTGTCATCACTGCTTCATCCGTCGCTTCATGCATTCTGGCTGCTGGGCCCTTCCCACCGCACACCTCGATTGCTATCTCTTCTGCATCACACACCCCGATTGCTATCTCTGCTACATCCCTCGGCTCTCACTTCTGCATCCTTCGCCTCACACCTCGATTGCTATCAATGCTGCATCCGTAACCTCACACCCCGATTGCTATGCGGGGAGGCTCCTTGGCCGCCTTGGAAATTTCTGTGTGTCGGACGCACCGCGGGATAAGGGGTTGGCACTGGTAGTCGCCCCAAGTGCGCCCGATTCTTAGACCGCTTCGAGGTGACCTCGTAGCCTCTTTCGTCCAGGCTTCCTGCCTTCAACGCCCTTTTTACACCTCGATTGCTATGCGCGGGCTCGTTGGCGTCTATCACCTCTCTGCGAAGAGTGGCACGATGATTGTTGGGGTAAATCGTAGCAGTCCGATCTCTGGCCTTGGGCCATTGTGAGGGCTGATCGATTTCCTGTGCGCATCTCGTGTTCGCCCAGTAACAGACTCGACGACTTGTAATCGGTCTTGTTCCCGATTGTTCCTGGAGGTAGTCTTCGGAACTCTTGGATTTGACCTGTCACTCGAACTGTCCTCTTCCGAGGATGCTTGTGTGTGTGTGCTTGTGCCATTTCCTTGGCGGTATTAACGAGATATTAAAGAGCGGAGTGAGCGCCTCGCCCAGCTATGTTTGGGGCTCTCACTCCCTTACC
>NW_026728986.1:222500-237500 GCF_030272615.1 Cryptomeria japonica | reverse complement strand
GCACCTCGGGTGGGCACCTTGGTGCGCATGCCTTGCCTGGGCTGCGCACCAGGGCGGGCTCAAGATGGCACCCGCGTTCCTTTTTTTTCACTATCTTTCAAAACGGAAATTTTAAAATCTCATTTTTTTTTGCCTTTTTCTGGAAATTAGTGAAGGCAGCGCATCAAAGGTGCGCACCTCGCTGCCCACCACGGTGCGCAACGCCGGTGGGCACCCGGGAGTGCTTCGAAGTGTGCTCCAAGGTGCTGCGTGCACGTTGTCGGAGCCCGGTTTGCCCCGGGTGCGCACCTCGCGTGCACCTTCGTCGGGGTGGGCACCTTGGCTGGGTTTGCCCCGGCTGCGCTCCGAAGCGGGGTTATTGGAGCGCCGCCTCTTTTTTTGTCGGAGCGTTTGGTGGGGTTTCTCGCATTGGCTCTTCCGAGGCCCGGTTGCCACCCTGGCGCGCACGAAGTCGGAAGTAGGGTTAATTGCCCGGGTGCGCACCTTTGCCAGGGTGGGCACCTTACCTGGGCTGCGCACCAGGGCGGGCTCAAGATGGCACGCGCGTTCCGTTTTTTTCACTATCTTTCAAAACGGAAATTTTAAAATCTCCTTTTTTTTTTGCCTTTTCTGGAAATTAGTGAAGGCAGCGCATCAAAGGTGCGCACCTCGCTGCCCACCTTGGTGTGCTCTGAGGTGCGCACCCGGGAGCGCTACGAAGTGTGCTCCAAGGTGCGGCGTGCACGTTGTCGGAGCCCGGTTTGCCCCGGGTGCGCACCTCGCCTGCACCTTGGCCGGGGTGGGCACCTTGGCTGGGTTTGCCCAGGGTGCGCTCCGAAGCGGGGTTACTGGAGCGCCCCCTCTTTTTTTGTCAGAGCGTTTGGTGGGGTTTCTCGCATTGGCTCTTCCCAGGCCCGGTTGTTGGGTGCGCTCCCACCCTGGCGCGCGCGAAGTTGGAAGTTGGGTTAATTGCCCGGGCGCGCACCTTCGCCAGGGTGGGCACCTTGGTGTGCACACCTTGGCTGGGCTGCGCACCAGGGCGGGCTCAAGATGGCACCAGCATTCCCTTTTTCTCACTATCTTTCAAAACGGAAATTTTAAAATCTCGTTTTTTTTTTGCCTTTTATGGAAATTAGTGAAGGCATCGCATCAAAGGTGCGCACCTCGCTGCCCACCTTGGTGTGCTCCGAGGTGCCCACCACGGTGCGCAACGCCGGTGCGAACCCGGGAGCGCCCCGATGTGTGCTCCAAGGTGCGGCGTGCACGAAGTCGGACCCCGGTTTGCCCCGGGTGCGCACCTCGCGTGCACCTTGGTGCGCACACCTTGGCTGGGTTGCGCGGCCTGGTGGGCACCATGGTGCGCACCAAGGAGCGCTCCGAAGTGTGCTCCAAGGTGCGGCGTGCACGAAGTCGGAGCCCGGTTTGCCCCGGGTACGCACCTCGCGTGCACCTTCGCCGGGGTGGGCACCTCGGCTGGGTTGCGCGCCCTGGTGCGCACCAAGGAGCGCTCCGAAGTGTGCTCCAAGGTGCGGCGTGCACGAAGTCGGAGCCCGGTTTGCCCCGGGTGCGCACCTTCGCCGCGGTGCGCACCATGGCGTGCACGAAGTCGGAGCCCGGTTTGCCCCGGGTGCGCACCTCGCGTGCACCTTCGGCGGGGTTGCGCGCCCTGGTGGGCACCATGGTGCGCACCAAGGAGCGCTCCGAAGTGTGCTCCAAGGTGCGGCGTGCACGAAGTCGGAGCCCGGTTTGCCCCGGGTGCGCACCTCGCGTGCACCTTCGGCGGGGTTGCGCGCCCTGGTGGGCACCATGGTGCGCACCAAGGAGCGCTCCGAAGTGTGCTCCAAGGTGCGGCGTGCACGAAGTCGGAGCCCGGTTTGCCCCGGGTGCGCACCTCGCGTGCACCTTCGCCGCGGTGGGCACCATGGCGTGCACGAAGTCGGAGCCCGGTTTGCCCCGGGTGCGCACCTCGCGTGCACCTTCGCCGGGGTGGGCACCTCGGCTGGGTTGCGCGCCCTGGTGCGCACCAAGGAGCGCTCCGAAGTGTGCTCCAAGGTGCGGCGTGCACGAAGTCGGAGCCCGGTTTGCCCCGGGTGCGCACCTCGCGTGCACCTTCGCCAGGGTGGGCACCTCGGTGCGCACACCTTCTCAATGTTTTCTTGCCTTTTCTGGAAATTGGTGAAGGCAGCGCATCAAAGGTGCGCACCTCGGTGTGCTCCGAGGTGCGAACCCGAGAGCGCTCCGAGGTGCCCACGAAGTCGAAAGTCGGGTTAATTGCATTGTTTTCCCCGGGTGCGCTCCGAGGTGCGCAACATCGGCGCGCACCAAGGAGGGCTCCGAAGTGTGCTCCAAGGTGCGCACGATGGCGTGCACCTCTGGTGCGCACGATTCGGAGCTCGGTTTGACCGGGGTGCGCACACCTTGGCTGGGTTGCGCACCTTTTGTGCGCTCCAAGGTGCGCACGAAGTCGGAGCTCGGTTTGCCCCGGGTGCGCACCTTCGCCAGGGTGCGCACCTTGATGCGCACGCCTTGGCTGGGCTGCGCACCTTGGTGGGCGCCATGGTGCGCACCTTTCGTGCGCTCCAAGGTGCGCACGAAGTCGGAGCTCGGTTTGCCCCGGGTGCGCACCTTGGTGGGCGCCATGGTGCACTCCGAGGTGCCCAAGATTGGTGCGCACCAAGGAGCGCTCCGAAGTGCGCTCCAAGGTGCGCGCGAAGTCGAAAGTTGGGTTAATTGTCCGGTTTGCCTCGGGTGCGCACCTTGCGTGCACCTTCGCCAGGGTGGGCGCCTTGGTGCGCACACCTTGGCTGGGCTGCGCACACCTTGGCACCCGCGTTTCCTTCATTTTAAATTTTTTTTTTTTACAATCTCTCAAGTGGGAAATTCTATAATCTCAACTTTTTTTGCCTTTTCAGGAAACTTTTGAATGGAGCGCATCATTGGTGCGCTCCGAAGTGTGCTCCAAAGCTCTCTCCAGCTGCGTGCACCTGCCCCGGCCGCGCACCCGGCCCCGCCCAGCTTCGCTCACCTGTCCCGGGCGTCTGGTGCGGAACCTTAGAGTAAGAAACATCACCGTGCACCTTGGCCAACGTGCGCGACTCGACCGAGCGCGCACTGGCCGAGGTGCACACCGATTTCACCTGGGTGCGCGCGCAGCACCTCGGGCGCACCGGGGTGCGCGCACAACGCCCGGGTTGCACCGTGGCCTGTGTGCTCGGGGCGCCTCGGGTGCGCGCTCGGTGTCGCCCCCGCGCGCGCGGTAGTGCGGGCAGCGCACCCCGGCCCGGCCCGGCCCCGACGAGAACGCAAACGGGCAAAAGGTTTATTCAAATAGCATTGCGACGCCCGGCGAAAAACTAAAAAAGGGTGCAACACCGGGACTTCCCGGGAGGTCACCCATCCCAGTACTACTCCGGCCCAAGCGCGCTTAACTGCGGAGTTCTGATGGGATCTGGTGCACTAATGCTGGTATGATCGCACCCGTTATGAGCTTGTCGCAGTGTGTACTTAGCAAACCGCGACCCACGTGCGAATCCACCCCGGCCACCCACCCCCGTCGAGGTGCACACCCTCCCTCGCGAAGTGCGCCCCGTTCGCCAAGTGTGAGCCCTGCCCGGGTGCGCGCACCTTGCTAGGGCGTCGGGTGTGCACCCGGCCCGGCCTACGTGCGTGCACCTGGAGGGGGCGTCGTGTGCGTGCAGTGTCCCGTCTGCAACGCGGTGCCCACACACCACCTCGGGCGCAACGACCTGCGCTCACATGTGGGCCGAGTGCACCTTGGTGCATGTTCGGGGCGCCTCGGGTGCACGCTCGATCTTGCCCCGGTGCACCAAGGCGCTCGGTTTGCCCCGGGTGCGCACTTGGTGCAAGGTGGGCACCCAAAATAGGGATCAAGCACCAAAACACAAGTTTCGGGATGCAAAATGGGACCCAAGGACCACAAATGCGTTCCAAGACCCATGATGGGTCCACGAGAACAAAAATGTGTTCCGAGACTTAATAAACAAATATTGGGTTTTAGGAGAAGAAACATGCTCTGATGCCCAAAACGAGAATCGACCCCGAAAAGGCCACAGGCCAAAAGTGGGATGCGAGACAAAAAAAAATGGGACCCGAGGACCAAAATTGGGTTCCCAGGTCGAAGACAGGGCAACCGGACAAGAAACGACCTCTAAGGCTCGAAATGAGTCCCGACGACTAAAACTTGACAAGAAGCACCCATCAGGCACCCAACTCGACACCCATGGGATGCCGACCCACCCGGGCTTCCACCTAGCACACCTTGGCACCCACCCACCCTCGCACCCAACCTCGCACCCAACTTAGCACCTTTGAACCCACATTGGCACTCACCCTGACCCTGGCACCTTGGAACCCACATTGGCACTCACCTTGACCCTGGCACCCACCTTTGCACTCACCTTGGGACCCACCCTGGCTCCCACCTCGGCACCCACCCAGACACCCACCTTGGTTCCTTGGCACCCACCTTGGATCCTTGGCACCCACCCCGACACCCACCTTGGCACGCAACTTGGCTACTTGCCACCCACCTTGGCTCCTTGACGCCCACCCCGACAACCACCCCGTGACCTACCCTGGCTAGGGTTGGTGCACACCCACCCTGGTGCCCACCTTGGCACCCACCCTATGACCCACCTTGGCACGCACCTTAGTACCCACCCCGTTACCCACCCTAGGACCCACCCCGTGACCCACCTTGGCCAGGGTGGGTGCACCCACCCTGGTGCCCACCTTGGCACCCACCCATCCTAGCACCCAGCCTGTGACCGGGCTTGGAACCCAACCTTGCACCCGCACCCGTCTTGGCCAGTGTGGGTGCGCACCCATCCTGGCACCCACGTTGTGACACACCCTTTAACCCACGCACCCTAGCACCCACGTTGGCACCCACCTTGGAACCCAACCTAGCAACTTGGCACCCACCCCGTGACCCACCTTGGCATCCACCATAGCAGTCGCCGACTTGGCACCCACCTCGGCACCCACCTTGACACTTGTGGACCCACCTTGCCACTCACCCTAGCATCGACCCATCCTAGCACCCACCCTGGCACCTTTGCACCCTAGCACTCACCCATCCTAGCACCTAACCTGTGACCCACCTTGACACTCACCCTCGCACCCACCTTGGAACCCAACCTAGCACCCACCCACCCTGACACCAACCCTAGCACCTACCCACCCTTGCACCCACCCTGTGACCCATCTTGGCACCCACCCATCCTACCACTCAACCTATCACCCACCTTCTCACCCACCTTGGCATCCACCTTAGCACCCACCCACACTGGCACCTTGGCACCCACCTCGGGCAAGGTGGGTGCACACCCACCCTGGCACCCAATTTAGAACCCACCGAGCATGTTACCCACCTTGGCACCCACATTGCAGCCCACCCTAGTACCCACCCTATGACCCACATTGGCATCCACACCCTAGCACCCAGGCACCTCGACACCCGCCTTGACACCCACCCTAGCACTGAACCTGTGACCCACCTTGGAACTCACCCTAGAACCCACCCACCCTGTGAACCACCTTGGCATCCACCTTAGCACCCACCCACCTTGGCACCCACTCTAGCACTCACCCATCCTAACACCCAACTTGTTACCCACCTTGGCACCCGCCCTCGCGTCCACCTTGAAACCCACCCTAGCACCCACCCACGCAGGAGCCCACCTTGGCACCCAACCTAACACCCACGCATCCTGGCACCCAACTTGTGACCCACCTTGGAACCCACCCTAGTACCCACCTTTGAACCCACTATATCACCAACCCACCTTGGCACCCACCCTATGACCCTCTTTGGAATCCACCCTAGCACGCACCCACCCTGGCACCCACCATGGAGCGCACCCTAGCACCCACCCACCTCGGCACGCACCTCAACACCCACCTTGGTGTGCGCACTGCGCCAACCTCTCAAAGACCCTATGTGGTGCGCTCCAAAGTGTACACCTTTGGTGCGCTCCAAGGTGCGCACCTTTGGTGCACACCGAGGTGCACACCAAAGTGTGCACCGAGGTGAGCACCAAAGTGCACTCCAGGGTGCACACCAAGGCGTGCACCTTTGGTGCGGTCAATGCAAACGAATTCGGAAGTTGGGGTCGATGTCCTAATCGCTGCTGCAGACTACACGTATGAGAATCGGACAAATAGCTTTATATAGGGGAGGTGTTGCGTTTGATGGGTCGACTCCCCTGGTTGTGTGCACTGCACCAACTTCAAAGACCCTGTCTTGTTTAAGAAGTCAAAAGTTGGGGTGGATGTCCTAATCATTGCTGCAGTCTACGCATGTATGAGAATCAGACAAATAGCTTATATAGGGGAGGTGTTGCATTCGGTGGGTTGACTCCCCTGGTTGTGCGCACTGCGCCAACCTCAAAGACCCCGCATAGCAGAAGAAGTCGGAAGTCGGATTTTGGTGAGCACCAAGGCGTGCACCTTTGGTGCGGTCAACGCAGACGAATTCAGAAGTTGGGGTGGATGTCCTAATCGTTGTTGCAGGCTACACATGTATGAGAATCAGACAAATAGCTTATATAGGGGAGGTGTTGGGTTTGATGGGTCAACTCCCTTGGTTGTGCGCATTACGCCAACCTCAAAGACCTTGTTTTCGTTAAGAAGTCAAAAGTTGGGGTCAATGTCCTAATGGCTCCTGCAGGCTACACATGTATGAGAATCGGACAAATAGCTTATATAGGGGAGGTGTTGGGTTTGATGGGTCGACTCCCCTGGTTGTGCGCATTACGTCAACCTCAAAGACCTTGTTTTCGTTAAGAAGTCAAAAGTTGGGGTCGATGTCCTAATTGCTCCTGTAGACTACACATGTATGAGAATCAGACAAATAGCTTATATAGGGGAGGTGTTGGGTTTGATGGGTTGACTCCCCTAGTTGTTCGCATTACACCAACCTCAAAGACCTTGTTTTCGTTTAGAAGCCGAAAGTTGGGGTCGATGTCCTAATTGCTCCTGCAGGCTACGCATGTATGAGAATCAGACAAATAGCTTATATAGGGGAGGTGTTGGGTTTGATGGGTCGACTCCCCTGGTTGTGCGCATTGCGCCAACCTCAAAGACCCTGCATTGCGGATGAAGTCGAAAGTCAGAGTTTGGTGTGCTACAAGGTGTGGTCGAAGGTGCTCACCTAGGTGTGCACCTTTGGAGCACAGGAAAAGTGCCCTCCAAAAGTGCGCACCTTTGGAGTGCACAAAAGTGCCCTCCAAAAGTGCGCACCTTTGGAGCGCAGAAAAGTGCCCTCCAAAAAGTGCCCTCCAAAAGTGCGCACCTTTGGAGCGCAGAAAAGTGCCCTCCAAAAAGTGCCCTCCAAAAGTGCGCACCTTTGGAGCGCAGAAAAGTGCCCTCCAAAAAGTGCCCTCCAAAAGTGCGCACCTTTGGAGCGCAGAAAAGTGCCCTCCAAAAAGTGCCCTCCAAAAGTGCGCACCTTTGGAGCGCAGAAAAGTGCCCTCCAAAAAGTGCCCTCCAAAAGTGCGCACCTTTGGAGCGCAGAAAAGTGCCCTCCAAAAAGTGCCCTCCAAAAGTGCGCACCTTTGGAGCGCAGAAAAGTGCCCTCCAAAAAGTGCCCTCCAAAAGTGCGCACCTTTGGAGCGCAGAAAAGTGCCCTCCAAAAAGTGCCCTCCAAAAGTGCGCACCTTTGGAGCGCAGAAAAGTGCCCTCCAAAAGTGCGCACCTTTGGAGCGCACAAAAGTGCCCTCCAAAAGTGCGCACTTTTGGTGCGCACCAAGGCGCTGGTTCGGTCGTTGCAGGCGAGTTCGGAAGTTGGGGTCGATGTCCTGAGCGGAGGTGCAAACTACACAGGTGTCGGAATCGGACAAATAGCTTATATAGGGGAGGTGTATGCTTCGATGGGTCGACTCCCCAGGTTGAGCGCACCGCGCCAACCTCAAAGACCCTACGGTATGGATGAAGTCGGAAGTTGGGTCCGATGACCGATTCGATTAGTAGGTATGCTCATGAGGTCGGAATTTGGGTCCGATGACCTGCCATGTGCAGGAAGGCGAATGTTGACACTGTGCGTTGCAAGGTGCACACCAAGGCGCTGGTGCGGTCTTTTTAGTCGAGTTCGGAAGTTGGGGTCGATGTCCTGATCGGAGGTGCAAGCTACACAGGTGTGGGAATCGGACAAATAGCTTATATAGGGGAGGTGTATGCTTCGTTGGGTCGACTCCCCGGGTTGAGCGCACCGCGCCAACCTCAAAGACCCTACGGTATGGATGAAGTCGGAAGTTGGGTCCGATGACCGATTCGATATGTAGGCATACTCGCGAGGTCGGAATTTGGGTCCGATGACCTGCCACGTGCAGGAAGGCGAATGTTGGCACTGTGCGTTGCAAGGTGCGCACCAAGGCGCTGGTTCGGTCGTTGGAGGCGAGTTCGGAAGTTGGGGTCGATGTCTTGATCGGAGGTGCAAACTACACAGGTGTGGGAATCGGACAAATAGCTTATATAGGGGAGGTGTATGCTTCGTTGGGTCGACTCCCCGGGTTGAGCGCACCGCGCCAACCTCAAAGACCCTACGGTATGGATGAAGTCGGAAGTTGGGTCCGATGACCGATTCGATATGTAGGCATACTCGCGAGGTCGGAATTTGGGTCCGATGACCTGCCATGTGCAGGAAGGCGAATGTTGGGACTGTGCGTCGCAAGGTGCGCACCAAGGCGCTGGTGCCGTCGTTGCAGTCGAGTTCGGAAGTTGGGGTCGATGTCCTGGTCAGAGGTGCAAACTACACAGGTGTGGGAATCGGACAAATAGCTTATATAGGGGAGGTGTATGCTTCGATGGGTCGACTCCCTGGGTTGAGCGCACCGCGCCAACCTCAAAGACCCTACAGTATGGATGAAGTCGGAAGTTGGGTCCGATGACCGATTCGATACGTAGGCATATTGGCGAGGTCTGAATTTGTGTCCGATGACCTGCCATGCGCAGGAAGGCGGAATTTGGGTCCGATGACCGAGTTGATGGCGTGCCATGCGCAGAAAGGCGGAATTTGGGTCCGATGACCGAGTTGATGTTGATGGCCCGCCATGCACAGGAAGGCGGAATTTGGGTCCGATGACCGATTTGAAGGCGTGCCATACGCAAAAAGGCGGAGTTTGGGTCCGATGACCGAGTTGATATTGATGGCCCGCCATGCGCAGGAAGGCGGAATTTGGGTCCGATGACCTGACATACGCATGGAGTCCGACTCGGGGGCCGATGTTCGATTCGATGACTTGCATTGTGGGTAAAGTCGGAAGTTGTGGTCTTTGACCCGATTCGATGACCAGACTTCGGCTGCTTGAGAATCGGACAAATAACTTATATAGGGGAGGTAGTGTTCTCGAGCATCCTCCCCCCGTGCCCGTTTATGTCGATTGATGCTGGTGCTCGACTGGTTGGAGCGCTCGGATGCAAAAATCTTGCACCAGGATTTATCGATTGTGATGGACACGGCAAGTCTCCTGATTGCTATGCAGGAGCTCATCGTGAATCTCTATGCGGCCTTGGTATGGACTCGACCTGCGGAATGGTTCGGCAATGGTAGTCGCTCCAACACGTCCTTGCAATGGCCACAGAGGTGATTCGACTAGAGCTCCAGTCTAGCTTTTGGGTTGCTTGGCGGACTGGTATAGCCGCGATCGAGTTCCGGCCATGAACGTTT
Source organism: Cryptomeria japonica (assembly GCF_030272615.1). NCBI lineage: Eukaryota > Viridiplantae > Streptophyta > Pinopsida > Cupressales > Cupressaceae > Cryptomeria > Cryptomeria japonica. Next base: position 227,833 of record NW_026728986.1, on the reverse strand, counting down.
TAGATAGCTCTTGGGCTTTCTGGGACGGAAGTCGGAAGTTTGGGCTGTTGTCCGATTTGATGACCATTCTTCGGATGTGTGAGAATCGGACAAATAACTTATATAGGGGACTGTGTTGTCTCACGCAGCCCCCTCCGTGCCCCTCTATCTCGACCGATGTTGGTGCTTGAAAGGGTTGGGATCGCTCGGATTTATAAACGTGCACCACCATTTGTCGAGTGTGAGGGACGCGGCAGGTCTCCTAAATGCTATGCGGGCGCTCTCTGAGAATCTCTATCCGGCCTCGACACAGACTAGTCTTGCTGAATGGTTTGGCACTGGTAGTCGATCCAACACGTCGTTGTTGTGGCCGCCTAGGCGATTCGATTCGAGCCCCCGTCTAGCTTTTGGGTTGCTTGGCGGATTTTGCCCTATCCGCAAGTGAGCTCGGTCCCTAAACGTTCGAGAAACCCGATTGCTATGCGCCGACTCTCTTTCTTGCGAGCCTCCATCTAGCTTTTGGGTCTCTACGGAACGGAAGTCGGAATCTGGGACCGTTGTTTGATTCGACGAGGCAGACTACGGTTGTGCGAGAATCGGACAAATAACTTATATAGGGGAGGTGTTGACTGGAGCATTCTCCCCCGTGCCCCTCTAACTCGACCAATGCTGGCGCTCGAACGGTGGTAGCGCTCGGATTTTCATTGAGCGCCAGCATTGGTCGATTTAGAGGGGCATGCGAGATTCCCGAATGCTATGCGAGGGCTCTAACGGAAATGTCTATTGGTTTCGGTATGGATGCAATTGCGAGTGGTTCGGCAAAGGTAGTCGTTCCGATGCGTCCATGTCGTGGCCAAATCGATAATTCGATTTGAGCCCTCGTATAGCATTTGGGTCTCTCGATGTGATTCCGCATTCCAGTCCCTTTGGGCACTGCTTGAGCCGCATCCCAGGGGGTTCCCTTCCCAATAATCTGCCTCGCAACCCGATTGCTATGCGGTGAGGCTCCTCGGCCGCCTCGGAACTATCTGTGTATCAGACGCATCGCGGGATAAGGGGTTGGCAACGGTAGTCGCCCCAAGCGCGTCCGATGCTTGGACCATTCCGAGGCGGCCCTGAAGCCTCTTCCGTCTAGCCGTTGGGTCCTTCTCGCCGCATCCCTCGCCTCGCACCCCGATTGCTATGCGGTGAGGCTCCTCGGCCGCCTCGGAACTATCTGTGTATCGGACGCGTCGCGGGATAAGGGGTTGTCACTGGTAGTCGCCCCAAGCGCGTCCGATGCTTGGACCATTCCGAGGCGGCCCTGAAGCCTCTTCCGTCTAGCCGTTGGGTCCTTCTCGCCGCATCCCTCGCCTCGCACCCCGATTGCTATGCGGTGAGGCTCCTCGGCCGCCTCGGAACTATCTGTGTATCGGACGCGTCGCGGGATAAGGGGTTGTCATTGGTAGTCGCCCCAAGCGCGTCCGATGCTTGGACCATTCCGAGGCGGCCCTGAAGCCTCTTCCGTCTAGCCGTTGGGTCCTTCTCGCCGCATCCCTCGCCTCGCACCCCGATTGCTATGCGGTGAGGCTCCTCGGCCGCCTCGGAACTATCTGTGTATCGGACGCGTCGCGGGATAAGGGGTTGTCACTGGTAGTCGCCCCAAGCGCGTCCGATGCTTGGACCATTCCGAGGCGGCCCTGAAGCCTCTTCCGTCTAGCCGTTGGGTCCTTCTCGCCGCATCCCTCGCCTCGCACCCCGATTGCTATGCGGTGAGGCTCCTCGGCCGCCTCGGAACTATCTGTGTATCGGACGCGTCGCGGGATAAGGGGTTGTCACTGGTAGTCGCCCCAAGCGCGTTCGATGCTTGGACCATTCCGAGGCGGCCCTGAAGCCTCTTCCGTCTAGCCGTTGGGTCCTTCTCGCCGCATCCCTCGCCTCGCACCCCGATTGCTATGCGGTGAGGCTCCTCGGCCGCCTTGGAACTATCTGTGTATCGGACGCGTCGCGGGATAAGGGGTTGTCACTGGTAGTCGCCCCAAGCGCGTCCGATGCTTGGACCATTCCGAGGCGGACCCGAAGCCTCTTCCGTCTAGCCGTTGGGTCCTTCTCGCCGCATCCTTCGCCTCGCACCCCGATTGCTATGCGGTGAGGCTCCTCGGCCGCCTCGGAACTATCTGTGTATCGGACGCGTCGCGGGATAAGGGGTTGTCACTGGTAGTCGCCCCAAGCGCGTCCGATGCTTGGACCATTCCGAGGCGGACCCGAAGCCTCTTCCGTCTAGCCGTTGGGTCCTTCTCGCCGCATCCCTCGCCTCGCACCCCGATTGCTATGCGGTGAGGCTCCTCGGCCGCCTTGGAACTATCTGTGTATCGGACGCGTCGCGGGATAAGGGGTTGTCACTGGTAGTCGCCCCAAGCGCGTCCGATGCTTGGACCATTCCGAGGCGGACCCGAAGCCTCTTCCGTCTAGCCGTTGGGTCCTTCTCGCCGCATCCCTCGCCTCGCACCCCGATTGCTATGCGGTGAGGCTCCTCGGCCGCCTTGGAACTATCTGTGTATCGGACGCGTCGCGGGATAAGGGGTTGTCACTGGTAGTCGCCCCAAGCGCGTCCGATGCTTGGACCATTCCGAGGCGGACCCGAAGCCTCTTCCGTCTAGCCGTTGGGTCCTTCTCGCCGCATCCCTCGCCTCGCACCCCGATTGCTATGCGGTGAGGCTCCTCGGCCGCCTTGGAACTATCTGTGTATCGGACGCGTCGCGGGATAAGGGGTTGTCACTGGTAGTCGCCCCAAGCGCGTCCGATGCTTGGACCATTCCGAGGCGGCCCCGAAGCCTCTTCCGTGTAGCCGTTGGGTCCTTCTCGCCGCATCCCTCGCCTCGCACCCCGATTGCTATGCGGTGAGGCTCCTCGGCCGCCTTGGAACTATCTGTGTATCGGACGCGTCGCGGGATAAGGGGTTGTCACTGGTAGTCGCCCCAAGCGCGTCCGATGCTTGGACCATTCCGAGGCGGCCCCGAAGCCTCTTCCGTGTAGCCGTTGGGTCCTTCTCGCCGCATCCCTCGCCTCGCACCCCGATTGCTATGCGGTGAGGCTCCTCGGCCGCCTTGGAACTATCTGTGTATCGGACGCGTCGCGGGATAAGGGGTTGTCACTGGTAGTCGCCCCAAGCGCGTCCGATGCTTGGACCATTCCGAGGCGGACCTGAAGCCTCTTCCCTCTAGCCGTTGGGGCTTTCTCGCCGCATCCCTCGCCTCGCACCCCGATTGCTATGCTGTGAGGCTCCTCGGCCGCCTTGGAACTATCTGTGTATCGGACGCATCGCGGGATAAGGGGTTGGCAGTGGTAGTCGCCCCAAGCGCATCCGATGCTTGGACCATTCCGAGGCGGCCCTGCAGCCTCTTCCGTCTAGCCGTTGGGGCCATCTCGCCGCATCCCCCACCTCGCACCACGATTGCTATGCGGTGAGGCTCCTTGGCCGCCTCGGAACTATCTGTGTATCGGACGCATCGCGGGATAAGGGGTTGTCACTGGTAGTCGCCCCAAGCGCGTCCGATGCTTGGACTATTCCGAGGCGGCCCTGCAGCCTCTTCCGTCTAGCCGTTGGGGCCATCTCGCTGCATCCCCCACCTCCTCGGCCGCCTCGGAACTATCTGTGTATCGGACGCATCGCGGGATAAGGGGTTGGCAGTGGTAGTCGCCCCAAGCGCGTCCGATGCTTGGACTATTCCGAGGCAGCCCTGCAGCCTCTTCCGTCTAGCCTTTGGGGCCATCTCGCCGCATCCCTCGCCTCGCACCCCGATTGCTATGCGGTGAGGCTCCTCGGCCGCCTGGGAACTATCTTCGTATCGGACGCATCGCGGGATAAGGGGTTGTCACTGGTAGTCGCCCCAAGCGCGTCCGATGCTTGGACTATTCCGAGGCGGCCCTGTGGCCTCTTCCGTCTAGCCGTTGGGGCCATCTCGCCGCATCCCCCACCTCGCACCCCGATTGCTATGCGGTGAGGCTCTTCGGCCGCCTTGGAACTATCTTCGTATCGGACGCATCGCGGGATAAGGGGTTGTCACTGGTAGTGGCCCCAAGCGCGTCCGATGCTTGGACTATTCCGAGGCGGCCCTGCAGCCTCTTCCGTCTAGCCGTTGGGGCCATCTCGCCGCATCCCCCACCTCGCACCCCGATTGCTATGCGGTGAGGCTCCTCGGCCGCCTTGGAACTATCTTCGTATCGGACGCATCGCGGGATAAGGGGTTGTCACTGGTAGTCGCCCCAAGCGCGTCCGATGCTTGGACTATTCCGACGCGGCCCTGTGGCCTCTTCCGTCTAGCCGTTGGGGCCATCTCGCCGCATCCCCCACCTCGCACCCCGATTGCTATGCGGTGAGGCTCCTCGGCCGCCTTGGAACCATCTTCGTATCGGACGCATCGCGGGATAGGGGGCTGTCACTGGTAGTCGCCCCAAGCGTGTCCGATGCTTGGACCATTCCTAGGCGGCCCTGAAGCCTCTTCCGTCTAGCCGTTGGGGCCTTCCCGCCCCATCCCTCGCCTCGCACCCCCGATTGCTATGCGGTGAGGCTCCTCGGCCGCCTTGGAACCATCTGTGTATCGGACGCATCGCGGGATAAGGGGTTGGCACTGGCAGTCGCCCCAAGCGCGTCCGATGCTTGGACCATTCCGAGGTGGCCCTGAAGCCTCTTCCGTCTAGCCGTTGGGGCCTTCCCGCCCCATCCCTCGCCTCGCACCCCGATTGATATGCGGTGAGGCTCCTCGGCCGCCTTGGAACTATCTGTGTATCGGACGCATCGCGGGATAAGGGGTTGGCACTGGTAGTCGTCCCAATCGCATCCGATGCTTGGACCATTCCGAGGCGGCCCTGCAGCCTCTTCCGTTTAGCCGTCGGGGCCTTCCCGCCGCATCCCTCGCCTCGCATCCCGATTCCTATGCGGTGAGTCTTCTCGGCCGCCGCGGAACTATACCTGTTATTGCTACTGCATCCTTCGGCTGGTAACCTCCTCTGCCGCCTTGGAACGTTCTCTTTGTCGGACGCGTCGCGGGATAAGGGGTTGGCACTGGTAGTCGCCCCAAGCGCGCCCGATGCATAGACCGCTCCGAGTCGACCTTGCTTTCAGCCTCTCACATGCATAGACCTCTCTGAGTCGACCCTGCAGCCTCTCACGTTTAGCCTTTGGAATCTCGCCTCACAACATGATTGCTATCCTTGATGCATCCCTTGCCTCGAGCCCTGATTGCTTTCTTGGCTGCATCCCTCCTCTCCTCACAGCCCGGTTGTCATCACTGCTTCATCCGTCGCTTCATGCATTCTGGCTGCTGGGCCCTTCCCACCGCACACCTCGATTGCTATCTCTTCTGCATCACACA
>NW_026728986.1:197500-212500 GCF_030272615.1 Cryptomeria japonica | reverse complement strand
GCGCGCACCTCCGCCAGGGTGGGCACCTTGGTGCGCACAACTTGCCTGGGCTGCGCACCAGGAAGGGCTCAAGATGGCACCCGCGTTCCGTTTTTTTCACTATCTTTCAGAACGGAAATTTTAAAATCTCGTTTTTTTTTGCCTTTTCTGGAAATTAGTGAAGGCAGCGCATCAAAGGTGCGCAACGCTGGTGCGAACCTGGGAGCGCTCCGATGTGTGCTCCAAGGTGCGGCGTGCACGAAGTCGGACCCCGGTTTGCCCCGGGTGTGCACCTCGCGTGCACCTTGGTGCGCACACCTTGGCTGGGTTGCGCGCCCTGGTGGGCACCATGGTGCGCACCAAGGAGCGCTCCGAAGTGTGCTCCAAGGTGCGGCGTGCACGAAGTCGGAGCCCGGTTTGCCCCGGGTGCGCACCTCGCGTGCACCTTCGCCGCGGTGGGCACCATGGCGTGCACGAAGTCGGAGCCCGGTTTGCCCCGGGTGCGCACCTCGCGTGCACCTTCGCCGGGGTGGGCACCTTGGTGTGCAGACCTTGGCTGGGTTGCGCGCCCTGGTGGGCACCATGGTGCGCACCAAGGAGCGCTCCGAAGTGTGCTCCAAGGTGCGGCCTGCACGAAGTCGGAGCCCGGTTTGCCCCGGGTGTGCACCTCGGGTGGGCACCTTGGTGCGCATGCCTTGCCTGGGCTGCGCACCAGGGCGGGCTCAAGATGGCACCCGCGTTCCTTTTTTTTCACTATCTTTCAAAACGGAAATTTTAAAATCTCATTTTTTTTTGCCTTTTTCTGGAAATTAGTGAAGGCAGCGCATCAAAGGTGCGCACCTCGCTGCCCACCACGGTGCGCAACGCCGGTGGGCACCCGGGAGTGCTTCGAAGTGTGCTCCAAGGTGCTGCGTGCACGTTGTCGGAGCCCGGTTTGCCCCGGGTGCGCACCTCGCGTGCACCTTCGTCGGGGTGGGCACCTTGGCTGGGTTTGCCCCGGCTGCGCTCCGAAGCGGGGTTATTGGAGCGCCGCCTCTTTTTTTGTCGGAGCGTTTGGTGGGGTTTCTCGCATTGGCTCTTCCGAGGCCCGGTTGCCACCCTGGCGCGCACGAAGTCGGAAGTAGGGTTAATTGCCCGGGTGCGCACCTTTGCCAGGGTGGGCACCTTACCTGGGCTGCGCACCAGGGCGGGCTCAAGATGGCACGCGCGTTCCGTTTTTTTCACTATCTTTCAAAACGGAAATTTTAAAATCTCCTTTTTTTTTTGCCTTTTCTGGAAATTAGTGAAGGCAGCGCATCAAAGGTGCGCACCTCGCTGCCCACCTTGGTGTGCTCTGAGGTGCGCACCCGGGAGCGCTACGAAGTGTGCTCCAAGGTGCGGCGTGCACGTTGTCGGAGCCCGGTTTGCCCCGGGTGCGCACCTCGCCTGCACCTTGGCCGGGGTGGGCACCTTGGCTGGGTTTGCCCAGGGTGCGCTCCGAAGCGGGGTTACTGGAGCGCCCCCTCTTTTTTTGTCAGAGCGTTTGGTGGGGTTTCTCGCATTGGCTCTTCCCAGGCCCGGTTGTTGGGTGCGCTCCCACCCTGGCGCGCGCGAAGTTGGAAGTTGGGTTAATTGCCCGGGCGCGCACCTTCGCCAGGGTGGGCACCTTGGTGTGCACACCTTGGCTGGGCTGCGCACCAGGGCGGGCTCAAGATGGCACCAGCATTCCCTTTTTCTCACTATCTTTCAAAACGGAAATTTTAAAATCTCGTTTTTTTTTTGCCTTTTATGGAAATTAGTGAAGGCATCGCATCAAAGGTGCGCACCTCGCTGCCCACCTTGGTGTGCTCCGAGGTGCCCACCACGGTGCGCAACGCCGGTGCGAACCCGGGAGCGCCCCGATGTGTGCTCCAAGGTGCGGCGTGCACGAAGTCGGACCCCGGTTTGCCCCGGGTGCGCACCTCGCGTGCACCTTGGTGCGCACACCTTGGCTGGGTTGCGCGGCCTGGTGGGCACCATGGTGCGCACCAAGGAGCGCTCCGAAGTGTGCTCCAAGGTGCGGCGTGCACGAAGTCGGAGCCCGGTTTGCCCCGGGTACGCACCTCGCGTGCACCTTCGCCGGGGTGGGCACCTCGGCTGGGTTGCGCGCCCTGGTGCGCACCAAGGAGCGCTCCGAAGTGTGCTCCAAGGTGCGGCGTGCACGAAGTCGGAGCCCGGTTTGCCCCGGGTGCGCACCTTCGCCGCGGTGCGCACCATGGCGTGCACGAAGTCGGAGCCCGGTTTGCCCCGGGTGCGCACCTCGCGTGCACCTTCGGCGGGGTTGCGCGCCCTGGTGGGCACCATGGTGCGCACCAAGGAGCGCTCCGAAGTGTGCTCCAAGGTGCGGCGTGCACGAAGTCGGAGCCCGGTTTGCCCCGGGTGCGCACCTCGCGTGCACCTTCGGCGGGGTTGCGCGCCCTGGTGGGCACCATGGTGCGCACCAAGGAGCGCTCCGAAGTGTGCTCCAAGGTGCGGCGTGCACGAAGTCGGAGCCCGGTTTGCCCCGGGTGCGCACCTCGCGTGCACCTTCGCCGCGGTGGGCACCATGGCGTGCACGAAGTCGGAGCCCGGTTTGCCCCGGGTGCGCACCTCGCGTGCACCTTCGCCGGGGTGGGCACCTCGGCTGGGTTGCGCGCCCTGGTGCGCACCAAGGAGCGCTCCGAAGTGTGCTCCAAGGTGCGGCGTGCACGAAGTCGGAGCCCGGTTTGCCCCGGGTGCGCACCTCGCGTGCACCTTCGCCAGGGTGGGCACCTCGGTGCGCACACCTTCTCAATGTTTTCTTGCCTTTTCTGGAAATTGGTGAAGGCAGCGCATCAAAGGTGCGCACCTCGGTGTGCTCCGAGGTGCGAACCCGAGAGCGCTCCGAGGTGCCCACGAAGTCGAAAGTCGGGTTAATTGCATTGTTTTCCCCGGGTGCGCTCCGAGGTGCGCAACATCGGCGCGCACCAAGGAGGGCTCCGAAGTGTGCTCCAAGGTGCGCACGATGGCGTGCACCTCTGGTGCGCACGATTCGGAGCTCGGTTTGACCGGGGTGCGCACACCTTGGCTGGGTTGCGCACCTTTTGTGCGCTCCAAGGTGCGCACGAAGTCGGAGCTCGGTTTGCCCCGGGTGCGCACCTTCGCCAGGGTGCGCACCTTGATGCGCACGCCTTGGCTGGGCTGCGCACCTTGGTGGGCGCCATGGTGCGCACCTTTCGTGCGCTCCAAGGTGCGCACGAAGTCGGAGCTCGGTTTGCCCCGGGTGCGCACCTTGGTGGGCGCCATGGTGCACTCCGAGGTGCCCAAGATTGGTGCGCACCAAGGAGCGCTCCGAAGTGCGCTCCAAGGTGCGCGCGAAGTCGAAAGTTGGGTTAATTGTCCGGTTTGCCTCGGGTGCGCACCTTGCGTGCACCTTCGCCAGGGTGGGCGCCTTGGTGCGCACACCTTGGCTGGGCTGCGCACACCTTGGCACCCGCGTTTCCTTCATTTTAAATTTTTTTTTTTTACAATCTCTCAAGTGGGAAATTCTATAATCTCAACTTTTTTTGCCTTTTCAGGAAACTTTTGAATGGAGCGCATCATTGGTGCGCTCCGAAGTGTGCTCCAAAGCTCTCTCCAGCTGCGTGCACCTGCCCCGGCCGCGCACCCGGCCCCGCCCAGCTTCGCTCACCTGTCCCGGGCGTCTGGTGCGGAACCTTAGAGTAAGAAACATCACCGTGCACCTTGGCCAACGTGCGCGACTCGACCGAGCGCGCACTGGCCGAGGTGCACACCGATTTCACCTGGGTGCGCGCGCAGCACCTCGGGCGCACCGGGGTGCGCGCACAACGCCCGGGTTGCACCGTGGCCTGTGTGCTCGGGGCGCCTCGGGTGCGCGCTCGGTGTCGCCCCCGCGCGCGCGGTAGTGCGGGCAGCGCACCCCGGCCCGGCCCGGCCCCGACGAGAACGCAAACGGGCAAAAGGTTTATTCAAATAGCATTGCGACGCCCGGCGAAAAACTAAAAAAGGGTGCAACACCGGGACTTCCCGGGAGGTCACCCATCCCAGTACTACTCCGGCCCAAGCGCGCTTAACTGCGGAGTTCTGATGGGATCTGGTGCACTAATGCTGGTATGATCGCACCCGTTATGAGCTTGTCGCAGTGTGTACTTAGCAAACCGCGACCCACGTGCGAATCCACCCCGGCCACCCACCCCCGTCGAGGTGCACACCCTCCCTCGCGAAGTGCGCCCCGTTCGCCAAGTGTGAGCCCTGCCCGGGTGCGCGCACCTTGCTAGGGCGTCGGGTGTGCACCCGGCCCGGCCTACGTGCGTGCACCTGGAGGGGGCGTCGTGTGCGTGCAGTGTCCCGTCTGCAACGCGGTGCCCACACACCACCTCGGGCGCAACGACCTGCGCTCACATGTGGGCCGAGTGCACCTTGGTGCATGTTCGGGGCGCCTCGGGTGCACGCTCGATCTTGCCCCGGTGCACCAAGGCGCTCGGTTTGCCCCGGGTGCGCACTTGGTGCAAGGTGGGCACCCAAAATAGGGATCAAGCACCAAAACACAAGTTTCGGGATGCAAAATGGGACCCAAGGACCACAAATGCGTTCCAAGACCCATGATGGGTCCACGAGAACAAAAATGTGTTCCGAGACTTAATAAACAAATATTGGGTTTTAGGAGAAGAAACATGCTCTGATGCCCAAAACGAGAATCGACCCCGAAAAGGCCACAGGCCAAAAGTGGGATGCGAGACAAAAAAAAATGGGACCCGAGGACCAAAATTGGGTTCCCAGGTCGAAGACAGGGCAACCGGACAAGAAACGACCTCTAAGGCTCGAAATGAGTCCCGACGACTAAAACTTGACAAGAAGCACCCATCAGGCACCCAACTCGACACCCATGGGATGCCGACCCACCCGGGCTTCCACCTAGCACACCTTGGCACCCACCCACCCTCGCACCCAACCTCGCACCCAACTTAGCACCTTTGAACCCACATTGGCACTCACCCTGACCCTGGCACCTTGGAACCCACATTGGCACTCACCTTGACCCTGGCACCCACCTTTGCACTCACCTTGGGACCCACCCTGGCTCCCACCTCGGCACCCACCCAGACACCCACCTTGGTTCCTTGGCACCCACCTTGGATCCTTGGCACCCACCCCGACACCCACCTTGGCACGCAACTTGGCTACTTGCCACCCACCTTGGCTCCTTGACGCCCACCCCGACAACCACCCCGTGACCTACCCTGGCTAGGGTTGGTGCACACCCACCCTGGTGCCCACCTTGGCACCCACCCTATGACCCACCTTGGCACGCACCTTAGTACCCACCCCGTTACCCACCCTAGGACCCACCCCGTGACCCACCTTGGCCAGGGTGGGTGCACCCACCCTGGTGCCCACCTTGGCACCCACCCATCCTAGCACCCAGCCTGTGACCGGGCTTGGAACCCAACCTTGCACCCGCACCCGTCTTGGCCAGTGTGGGTGCGCACCCATCCTGGCACCCACGTTGTGACACACCCTTTAACCCACGCACCCTAGCACCCACGTTGGCACCCACCTTGGAACCCAACCTAGCAACTTGGCACCCACCCCGTGACCCACCTTGGCATCCACCATAGCAGTCGCCGACTTGGCACCCACCTCGGCACCCACCTTGACACTTGTGGACCCACCTTGCCACTCACCCTAGCATCGACCCATCCTAGCACCCACCCTGGCACCTTTGCACCCTAGCACTCACCCATCCTAGCACCTAACCTGTGACCCACCTTGACACTCACCCTCGCACCCACCTTGGAACCCAACCTAGCACCCACCCACCCTGACACCAACCCTAGCACCTACCCACCCTTGCACCCACCCTGTGACCCATCTTGGCACCCACCCATCCTACCACTCAACCTATCACCCACCTTCTCACCCACCTTGGCATCCACCTTAGCACCCACCCACACTGGCACCTTGGCACCCACCTCGGGCAAGGTGGGTGCACACCCACCCTGGCACCCAATTTAGAACCCACCGAGCATGTTACCCACCTTGGCACCCACATTGCAGCCCACCCTAGTACCCACCCTATGACCCACATTGGCATCCACACCCTAGCACCCAGGCACCTCGACACCCGCCTTGACACCCACCCTAGCACTGAACCTGTGACCCACCTTGGAACTCACCCTAGAACCCACCCACCCTGTGAACCACCTTGGCATCCACCTTAGCACCCACCCACCTTGGCACCCACTCTAGCACTCACCCATCCTAACACCCAACTTGTTACCCACCTTGGCACCCGCCCTCGCGTCCACCTTGAAACCCACCCTAGCACCCACCCACGCAGGAGCCCACCTTGGCACCCAACCTAACACCCACGCATCCTGGCACCCAACTTGTGACCCACCTTGGAACCCACCCTAGTACCCACCTTTGAACCCACTATATCACCAACCCACCTTGGCACCCACCCTATGACCCTCTTTGGAATCCACCCTAGCACGCACCCACCCTGGCACCCACCATGGAGCGCACCCTAGCACCCACCCACCTCGGCACGCACCTCAACACCCACCTTGGTGTGCGCACTGCGCCAACCTCTCAAAGACCCTATGTGGTGCGCTCCAAAGTGTACACCTTTGGTGCGCTCCAAGGTGCGCACCTTTGGTGCACACCGAGGTGCACACCAAAGTGTGCACCGAGGTGAGCACCAAAGTGCACTCCAGGGTGCACACCAAGGCGTGCACCTTTGGTGCGGTCAATGCAAACGAATTCGGAAGTTGGGGTCGATGTCCTAATCGCTGCTGCAGACTACACGTATGAGAATCGGACAAATAGCTTTATATAGGGGAGGTGTTGCGTTTGATGGGTCGACTCCCCTGGTTGTGTGCACTGCACCAACTTCAAAGACCCTGTCTTGTTTAAGAAGTCAAAAGTTGGGGTGGATGTCCTAATCATTGCTGCAGTCTACGCATGTATGAGAATCAGACAAATAGCTTATATAGGGGAGGTGTTGCATTCGGTGGGTTGACTCCCCTGGTTGTGCGCACTGCGCCAACCTCAAAGACCCCGCATAGCAGAAGAAGTCGGAAGTCGGATTTTGGTGAGCACCAAGGCGTGCACCTTTGGTGCGGTCAACGCAGACGAATTCAGAAGTTGGGGTGGATGTCCTAATCGTTGTTGCAGGCTACACATGTATGAGAATCAGACAAATAGCTTATATAGGGGAGGTGTTGGGTTTGATGGGTCAACTCCCTTGGTTGTGCGCATTACGCCAACCTCAAAGACCTTGTTTTCGTTAAGAAGTCAAAAGTTGGGGTCAATGTCCTAATGGCTCCTGCAGGCTACACATGTATGAGAATCGGACAAATAGCTTATATAGGGGAGGTGTTGGGTTTGATGGGTCGACTCCCCTGGTTGTGCGCATTACGTCAACCTCAAAGACCTTGTTTTCGTTAAGAAGTCAAAAGTTGGGGTCGATGTCCTAATTGCTCCTGTAGACTACACATGTATGAGAATCAGACAAATAGCTTATATAGGGGAGGTGTTGGGTTTGATGGGTTGACTCCCCTAGTTGTTCGCATTACACCAACCTCAAAGACCTTGTTTTCGTTTAGAAGCCGAAAGTTGGGGTCGATGTCCTAATTGCTCCTGCAGGCTACGCATGTATGAGAATCAGACAAATAGCTTATATAGGGGAGGTGTTGGGTTTGATGGGTCGACTCCCCTGGTTGTGCGCATTGCGCCAACCTCAAAGACCCTGCATTGCGGATGAAGTCGAAAGTCAGAGTTTGGTGTGCTACAAGGTGTGGTCGAAGGTGCTCACCTAGGTGTGCACCTTTGGAGCACAGGAAAAGTGCCCTCCAAAAGTGCGCACCTTTGGAGTGCACAAAAGTGCCCTCCAAAAGTGCGCACCTTTGGAGCGCAGAAAAGTGCCCTCCAAAAAGTGCCCTCCAAAAGTGCGCACCTTTGGAGCGCAGAAAAGTGCCCTCCAAAAAGTGCCCTCCAAAAGTGCGCACCTTTGGAGCGCAGAAAAGTGCCCTCCAAAAAGTGCCCTCCAAAAGTGCGCACCTTTGGAGCGCAGAAAAGTGCCCTCCAAAAAGTGCCCTCCAAAAGTGCGCACCTTTGGAGCGCAGAAAAGTGCCCTCCAAAAAGTGCCCTCCAAAAGTGCGCACCTTTGGAGCGCAGAAAAGTGCCCTCCAAAAAGTGCCCTCCAAAAGTGCGCACCTTTGGAGCGCAGAAAAGTGCCCTCCAAAAAGTGCCCTCCAAAAGTGCGCACCTTTGGAGCGCAGAAAAGTGCCCTCCAAAAAGTGCCCTCCAAAAGTGCGCACCTTTGGAGCGCAGAAAAGTGCCCTCCAAAAGTGCGCACCTTTGGAGCGCACAAAAGTGCCCTCCAAAAGTGCGCACTTTTGGTGCGCACCAAGGCGCTGGTTCGGTCGTTGCAGGCGAGTTCGGAAGTTGGGGTCGATGTCCTGAGCGGAGGTGCAAACTACACAGGTGTCGGAATCGGACAAATAGCTTATATAGGGGAGGTGTATGCTTCGATGGGTCGACTCCCCAGGTTGAGCGCACCGCGCCAACCTCAAAGACCCTACGGTATGGATGAAGTCGGAAGTTGGGTCCGATGACCGATTCGATTAGTAGGTATGCTCATGAGGTCGGAATTTGGGTCCGATGACCTGCCATGTGCAGGAAGGCGAATGTTGACACTGTGCGTTGCAAGGTGCACACCAAGGCGCTGGTGCGGTCTTTTTAGTCGAGTTCGGAAGTTGGGGTCGATGTCCTGATCGGAGGTGCAAGCTACACAGGTGTGGGAATCGGACAAATAGCTTATATAGGGGAGGTGTATGCTTCGTTGGGTCGACTCCCCGGGTTGAGCGCACCGCGCCAACCTCAAAGACCCTACGGTATGGATGAAGTCGGAAGTTGGGTCCGATGACCGATTCGATATGTAGGCATACTCGCGAGGTCGGAATTTGGGTCCGATGACCTGCCACGTGCAGGAAGGCGAATGTTGGCACTGTGCGTTGCAAGGTGCGCACCAAGGCGCTGGTTCGGTCGTTGGAGGCGAGTTCGGAAGTTGGGGTCGATGTCTTGATCGGAGGTGCAAACTACACAGGTGTGGGAATCGGACAAATAGCTTATATAGGGGAGGTGTATGCTTCGTTGGGTCGACTCCCCGGGTTGAGCGCACCGCGCCAACCTCAAAGACCCTACGGTATGGATGAAGTCGGAAGTTGGGTCCGATGACCGATTCGATATGTAGGCATACTCGCGAGGTCGGAATTTGGGTCCGATGACCTGCCATGTGCAGGAAGGCGAATGTTGGGACTGTGCGTCGCAAGGTGCGCACCAAGGCGCTGGTGCCGTCGTTGCAGTCGAGTTCGGAAGTTGGGGTCGATGTCCTGGTCAGAGGTGCAAACTACACAGGTGTGGGAATCGGACAAATAGCTTATATAGGGGAGGTGTATGCTTCGATGGGTCGACTCCCTGGGTTGAGCGCACCGCGCCAACCTCAAAGACCCTACAGTATGGATGAAGTCGGAAGTTGGGTCCGATGACCGATTCGATACGTAGGCATATTGGCGAGGTCTGAATTTGTGTCCGATGACCTGCCATGCGCAGGAAGGCGGAATTTGGGTCCGATGACCGAGTTGATGGCGTGCCATGCGCAGAAAGGCGGAATTTGGGTCCGATGACCGAGTTGATGTTGATGGCCCGCCATGCACAGGAAGGCGGAATTTGGGTCCGATGACCGATTTGAAGGCGTGCCATACGCAAAAAGGCGGAGTTTGGGTCCGATGACCGAGTTGATATTGATGGCCCGCCATGCGCAGGAAGGCGGAATTTGGGTCCGATGACCTGACATACGCATGGAGTCCGACTCGGGGGCCGATGTTCGATTCGATGACTTGCATTGTGGGTAAAGTCGGAAGTTGTGGTCTTTGACCCGATTCGATGACCAGACTTCGGCTGCTTGAGAATCGGACAAATAACTTATATAGGGGAGGTAGTGTTCTCGAGCATCCTCCCCCCGTGCCCGTTTATGTCGATTGATGCTGGTGCTCGACTGGTTGGAGCGCTCGGATGCAAAAATCTTGCACCAGGATTTATCGATTGTGATGGACACGGCAAGTCTCCTGATTGCTATGCAGGAGCTCATCGTGAATCTCTATGCGGCCTTGGTATGGACTCGACCTGCGGAATGGTTCGGCAATGGTAGTCGCTCCAACACGTCCTTGCAATGGCCACAGAGGTGATTCGACTAGAGCTCCAGTCTAGCTTTTGGGTTGCTTGGCGGACTGGTATAGCCGCGATCGAGTTCCGGCCATGAACGTTTTAGATAGCTCTTGGGCTTTCTGGGACGGAAGTCGGAAGTTTGGGCTGTTGTCCGATTTGATGACCATTCTTCGGATGTGTGAGAATCGGACAAATAACTTATATAGGGGACTGTGTTGTCTCACGCAGCCCCCTCCGTGCCCCTCTATCTCGACCGATGTTGGTGCTTGAAAGGGTTGGGATCGCTCGGATTTATAAACGTGCACCACCATTTGTCGAGTGTGAGGGACGCGGCAGGTCTCCTAAATGCTATGCGGGCGCTCTCTGAGAATCTCTATCCGGCCTCGACACAGACTAGTCTTGCTGAATGGTTTGGCACTGGTAGTCGATCCAACACGTCGTTGTTGTGGCCGCCTAGGCGATTCGATTCGAGCCCCCGTCTAGCTTTTGGGTTGCTTGGCGGATTTTGCCCTATCCGCAAGTGAGCTCGGTCCCTAAACGTTCGAGAAACCCGATTGCTATGCGCCGACTCTCTTTCTTGCGAGCCTCCATCTAGCTTTTGGGTCTCTACGGAACGGAAGTCGGAATCTGGGACCGTTGTTTGATTCGACGAGGCAGACTACGGTTGTGCGAGAATCGGACAAATAACTTATATAGGGGAGGTGTTGACTGGAGCATTCTCCCCCGTGCCCCTCTAACTCGACCAATGCTGGCGCTCGAACGGTGGTAGCGCTCGGATTTTCATTGAGCGCCAGCATTGGTCGATTTAGAGGGGCATGCGAGATTCCCGAATGCTATGCGAGGGCTCTAACGGAAATGTCTATTGGTTTCGGTATGGATGCAATTGCGAGTGGTTCGGCAAAGGTAGTCGTTCCGATGCGTCCATGTCGTGGCCAAATCGATAATTCGATTTGAGCCCTCGTATAACATTTGGGTCTCTCGATGTGATTCCGCATTCCAGTCCCTTTGGGCACTGCTTGAGCCGCATCCCAGGGGGTTCCCTTCCCAATAATCTGCCTCGCAACCCGATTGCTATGCGGTGAGGCTCCTCGGCCGCCTCGGAACTATCTGTGTATCAGACGCATCGCGGGATAAGGGGTTGGCAACGGTAGTCGCCCCAAGCGCGTCCGATGCTTGGACCATTCCGAGGCGGCCCTGAAGCCTCTTCCGTCTAGCCGTTGGGTCCTTCTCGCCGCATCCCTCGCCTCGCACCCCGATTGCTATGCGGTGAGGCTCCTCGGCCGCCTCGGAACTATCTGTGTATCGGACGCGTCGCGGGATAAGGGGTTGTCACTGGTAGTCGCCCCAAGCGCGTCCGATGCTTGGACCATTCCGAGGCGGCCCTGAAGCCTCTTCCGTCTAGCCGTTGGGTCCTTCTCGCCGCATCCCTCGCCTCGCACCCCGATTGCTATGCGGTGAGGCTCCTCGGCCGCCTCGGAACTATCTGTGTATCGGACGCGTCGCGGGATAAGGGGTTGTCATTGGTAGTCGCCCCAAGCGCGTCCGATGCTTGGACCATTCCGAGGCGGCCCTGAAGCCTCTTCCGTCTAGCCGTTGGGTCCTTCTCGCCGCATCCCTCGCCTCGCACCCCGATTGCTATGCGGTGAGGCTCCTCGGCCGCCTCGGAACTATCTGTGTATCGGACGCGTCGCGGGATAAGGGGTTGTCACTGGTAGTCGCCCCAAGCGCGTCCGATGCTTGGACCATTCCGAGGCGGCCCTGAAGCCTCTTCCGTCTAGCCGTTGGGTCCTTCTCGCCGCATCCCTCGCCTCGCACCCCGATTGCTATGCGGTGAGGCTCCTCGGCCGCCTCGGAACTATCTGTGTATCGGACGCGTCGCGGGATAAGGGGTTGTCACTGGTAGTCGCCCCAAGCGCGTTCGATGCTTGGACCATTCCGAGGCGGCCCTGAAGCCTCTTCCGTCTAGCCGTTGGGTCCTTCTCGCCGCATCCCTCGCCTCGCACCCCGATTGCTATGCGGTGAGGCTCCTCGGCCGCCTTGGAACTATCTGTGTATCGGACGCGTCGCGGGATAAGGGGTTGTCACTGGTAGTCGCCCCAAGCGCGTCCGATGCTTGGACCATTCCGAGGCGGACCCGAAGCCTCTTCCGTCTAGCCGTTGGGTCCTTCTCGCCGCATCCTTCGCCTCGCACCCCGATTGCTATGCGGTGAGGCTCCTCGGCCGCCTCGGAACTATCTGTGTATCGGACGCGTCGCGGGATAAGGGGTTGTCACTGGTAGTCGCCCCAAGCGCGTCCGATGCTTGGACCATTCCGAGGCGGACCCGAAGCCTCTTCCGTCTAGCCGTTGGGTCCTTCTCGCCGCATCCCTCGCCTCGCACCCCGATTGCTATGCGGTGAGGCTCCTCGGCCGCCTTGGAACTATCTGTGTATCGGACGCGTCGCGGGATAAGGGGTTGTCACTGGTAGTCGCCCCAAGCGCGTCCGATGCTTGGACCATTCCGAGGCGGACCCGAAGCCTCTTCCGTCTAGCCGTTGGGTCCTTCTCGCCGCATCCCTCGCCTCGCACCCCGATTGCTATGCGGTGAGGCTCCTCGGCCGCCTTGGAACTATCTGTGTATCGGACGCGTCGCGGGATAAGGGGTTGTCACTGGTAGTCGCCCCAAGCGCGTCCGATGCTTGGACCATTCCGAGGCGGACCCGAAGCCTCTTCCGTCTAGCCGTTGGGTCCTTCTCGCCGCATCCCTCGCCTCGCACCCCGATTGCTATGCGGTGAGGCTCCTCGGCCGCCTTGGAACTATCTGTGTATCGGACGCGTCGCGGGATAAGGGGTTGTCACTGGTAGTCGCCCCAAGCGCGTCCGATGCTTGGACCATTCCGAGGCGGCCCCGAAGCCTCTTCCGTGTAGCCGTTGGGTCCTTCTCGCCGCATCCCTCGCCTCGCACCCCGATTGCTATGCGGTGAGGCTCCTCGGCCGCCTTGGAACTATCTGTGTATCGGACGCGTCGCGGGATAAGGGGTTGTCACTGGTAGTCGCCCCAAGCGCGTCCGATGCTTGGACCATTCCGAGGCGGCCCCGAAGCCTCTTCCGTGTAGCCGTTGGGTCCTTCTCGCCGCATCCCTCGCCTCGCACCCCGATTGCTATGCGGTGAGGCTCCTCGGCCGCCTTGGAACTATCTGTGTATCGGACGCGTCGCGGGATAAGGGGTTGTCACTGGTAGTCGCCCCAAGCGCGTCCGATGCTTGGACCATTCCGAGGCGGACCTGAAGCCTCTTCCCTCTAGCCGTTGGGGCTTTCTCGCCGCATCCCTCGCCTCGCACCCCGATTGCTATGCTGTGAGGCTCCTCGGCCGCCTTGGAACTATCTGTGTATCGGACGCATCGCGGGATAAGGGGTTGGCAGTGGTAGTCGCCCCAAGCGCATCCGATGCTTGGACCATTCCGAGGCGGCCCTGCAGCCTCTTCCGTCTAGCCGTTGGGGCCATCTCGCCGCATCCCCCACCTCGCACCACGATTGCTATGCGGTGAGGCTCCTTGGCCGCCTCGGAACTATCTGTGTATCGGACGCATCGCGGGATAAGGGGTTGTCACTGGTAGTCGCCCCAAGCGCGTCCGATGCTTGGACTATTCCGAGGCGGCCCTGCAGCCTCTTCCGTCTAGCCGTTGGGGCCATCTCGCTGCATCCCCCACCTCCTCGGCCGCCTCGGAACTATCTGTGTATCGGACGCATCGCGGGATAAGGGGTTGGCAGTGGTAGTCGCCCCAAGCGCGTCCGATGCTTGGACTATTCCGAGGCAGCCCTGCAGCCTCTTCCGTCTAGCCTTTGGGGCCATCTCGCCGCATCCCTCGCCTCGCACCCCGATTGCTATGCGGTGAGGCTCCTCGGCCGCCTGGGAACTATCTTCGTATCGGACGCATCGCGGGATAAGGGGTTGTCACTGGTAGTCGCCCCAAGCGCGTCCGATGCTTGGACTATTCCGAGGCGGCCCTGTGGCCTCTTCCGTCTAGCCGTTGGGGCCATCTCGCCGCATCCCCCACCTCGCACCCCGATTGCTATGCGGTGAGGCTCTTCGGCCGCCTTGGAACTATCTTCGTATCGGACGCATCGCGGGATAAGGGGTTGTCACTGGTAGTGGCCCCAAGCGCGTCCGATGCTTGGACTATTCCGAGGCGGCCCTGCAGCCTCTTCCGTCTAGCCGTTGGGGCCATCTCGCCGCATCCCCCACCTCGCACCCCGATTGCTATGCGGTGAGGCTCCTCGGCCGCCTTGGAACTATCTTCGTATCGGACGCATCGCGGGATAAGGGGTTGTCACTGGTAGTCGCCCCAAGCGCGTCCGATGCTTGGACTATTCCGACGCGGCCCTGTGGCCTCTTCCGTCTAGCCGTTGGGGCCATCTCGCCGCATCCCCCACCTCGCACCCCGATTGCTATGCGGTGAGGCTCCTCGGCCGCCTTGGAACCATCTTCGTATCGGACGCATCGCGGGATAGGGGGCTGTCACTGGTAGTCGCCCCAAGCGTGTCCGATGCTTGGACCATTCCTAGGCGGCCCTGAAGCCTCTTCCGTCTAGCCGTTGGGGCCTTCCCGCCCCATCCCTCGCCTCGCACCCCCGATTGCTATGCGGTGAGGCTCCTCGGCCGCCTTGGAACCATCTGTGTATCGGACGCATCGCGGGATAAGGGGTTGGCACTGGCAGTCGCCCCAAGCGCGTCCGATGCTTGGACCATTCCGAGGTGGCCCTGAAGCCTCTTCCGTCTAGCCGTTGGGGCCTTCCCGCCCCATCCCTCGCCT
>NW_026728986.1:172500-185000 GCF_030272615.1 Cryptomeria japonica | reverse complement strand
GCAGCACCTCGGGCGCACCGGGGTGCGCGCACAACGCCCGGGTTGCACCGTGGCCTGTGTGCTCGGGGCGCCTCGGGTGCGCGCTCGGTGTCGCCCCCGCGCGCGCGGTAGTGCGGGCAGCGCACCCCGGCCCGGCCCGGCCCCGACGAGAACGCAAACGGGCAAAAGGTTTATTCAAATAGCATTGCGACGCCCGGCGAAAAACTAAAAAAGGGTGCAACACCGGGACTTCCCGGGAGGTCACCCATCCCAGTACTACTCCGGCCCAAGCGCGCTTAACTGCGGAGTTCTGATGGGATCCGGTGCACTAACGCTGGTATGATCGCACCCGTTATGAGCTTGTCGCAGTGTGTACTTAGCAAACCGCGACCCACGTGCGAATCCACCCCGGCCACCCACCCCCGTCGAGGTGCACACCCTCCCTCGCGAAGTGCGCCCCGTTCGCCAAGTGTGAGCCCTGCCCGGGTGCGCGCACCTTGCTAGGGCGTCGGGTGTGCACCCGGCCCGGCCTACGTGCGTGCACCTGGAGGGGGCGTCGTGTGCGTGCAGTGTCCCGTCTGCAACGCGGTGCCCACACACCACCTCGGGCGCAACGACCTGCGCTCACATGTGGGCCGAGTGCACCTTGGTGCATGTTCGGGGCGCCTCGGGTGCACGCTCGATCTTGCCCCGGTGCACCAAGGCGCTCGGTTTGCCCCGGGTGCGCACTTGGTGCAAGGTGGGCACCCAAAATAGGGATCAAGCACCAAAACACAAGTTTCGGGATGCAAAATGGGACCCAAGGACCACAAATGCGTTCCAAGACCCATGATGGGTCCACGAGAACAAAAATGTGTTCCGAGACTTAATAAACAAATATTGGGTTTTAGGAGAAGAAACATGCTCTGATGCCCAAAACGAGAATCGACCCCGAAAAGGCCACAGGCCAAAAGTGGGATGCGAGACAAAAAAAAATGGGACCCGAGGACCAAAATTGGGTTCCCAGGTCGAAGACAGGGCAACCGGACAAGAAACGACCTCTAAGGCTCGAAATGAGTCCCGACGACTAAAACTTGACAAGAAGCACCCATCAGGCACCCAACTCGACACCCATGGGATGCCGACCCACCCGGGCTTCCACCTAGCACACCTTGGCACCCACCCACCCTCGCACCCAACCTCGCACCCAACTTAGCACCTTTGAACCCACATTGGCACTCACCCTGACCCTGGCACCTTGGAACCCACATTGGCACTCACCTTGACCCTGGCACCCACCTTTGCACTCACCTTGGGACCCACCCTGGCTCCCACCTCGGCACCCACCCAGACACCCACCTTGGTTCCTTGGCACCCACCTTGGATCCTTGGCACCCACCCCGACACCCACCTTGGCACGCAACTTGGCTACTTGCCACCCACCTTGGCTCCTTGACGCCCACCCCGACAACCACCCCGTGACCTACCCTGGCTAGGGTTGGTGCACACCCACCCTGGTGCCCACCTTGGCACCCACCCTATGACCCACCTTGGCACGCACCTTAGTACCCACCCCGTTACCCACCCTAGGACCCACCCCGTGACCCACCTTGGCCAGGGTGGGTGCACCCACCCTGGTGCCCACCTTGGCACCCACCCATCCTAGCACCCAGCCTGTGACCGGGCTTGGAACCCAACCTTGCACCCGCACCCGTCTTGGCCAGTGTGGGTGCGCACCCATCCTGGCACCCACGTTGTGACACACCCTTTAACCCACGCACCCTAGCACCCACGTTGGCACCCACCTTGGAACCCAACCTAGCAACTTGGCACCCACCCCGTGACCCACCTTGGCATCCACCATAGCAGTCGCCGACTTGGCACCCACCTCGGCACCCACCTTGACACTTGTGGACCCACCTTGCCACTCACCCTAGCATCGACCCATCCTAGCACCCACCCTGGCACCTTTGCACCCTAGCACTCACCCATCCTAGCACCTAACCTGTGACCCACCTTGACACTCACCCTCGCACCCACCTTGGAACCCAACCTAGCACCCACCCACCCTGACACCAACCCTAGCACCTACCCACCCTTGCACCCACCCTGTGACCCATCTTGGCACCCACCCATCCTACCACTCAACCTATCACCCACCTTCTCACCCACCTTGGCATCCACCTTAGCACCCACCCACACTGGCACCTTGGCACCCACCTCGGGCAAGGTGGGTGCACACCCACCCTGGCACCCAATTTAGAACCCACCGAGCATGTTACCCACCTTGGCACCCACATTGCAGCCCACCCTAGTACCCACCCTATGACCCACATTGGCATCCACACCCTAGCACCCAGGCACCTCGACACCCGCCTTGACACCCACCCTAGCACTGAACCTGTGACCCACCTTGGAACTCACCCTAGAACCCACCCACCCTGTGAACCACCTTGGCATCCACCTTAGCACCCACCCACCTTGGCACCCACTCTAGCACTCACCCATCCTAACACCCAACTTGTTACCCACCTTGGCACCCGCCCTCGCGTCCACCTTGAAACCCACCCTAGCACCCACCCACGCAGGAGCCCACCTTGGCACCCAACCTAACACCCACGCATCCTGGCACCCAACTTGTGACCCACCTTGGAACCCACCCTAGTACCCACCTTTGAACCCACTATATCACCAACCCACCTTGGCACCCACCCTATGACCCTCTTTGGAATCCACCCTAGCACGCACCCACCCTGGCACCCACCATGGAGCGCACCCTAGCACCCACCCACCTCGGCAC
The DNA here is from genome assembly GCF_030272615.1 of Cryptomeria japonica. Lineage (NCBI taxonomy): Eukaryota > Viridiplantae > Streptophyta > Pinopsida > Cupressales > Cupressaceae > Cryptomeria > Cryptomeria japonica. The sequence continues at coordinate 182,242 of NW_026728986.1, read as the reverse complement.
GCACCTCAACACCCACCTTGGTGTGCGCACTGCGCCAACCTCTCAAAGACCCTATGTGGTGCGCTCCAAAGTGTACACCTTTGGTGCGCTCCAAGGTGCGCACCTTTGGTGCACACCGAGGTGCACACCAAAGTGTGCACCGAGGTGAGCACCAAAGTGCACTCCAGGGTGCACACCAAGGCGTGCACCTTTGGTGCGGTCAATGCAAACGAATTCGGAAGTTGGGGTCGATGTCCTAATCGCTGCTGCAGACTACACGTATGAGAATCGGACAAATAGCTTTATATAGGGGAGGTGTTGCGTTTGATGGGTCGACTCCCCTGGTTGTGTGCACTGCACCAACTTCAAAGACCCTGTCTTGTTTAAGAAGTCAAAAGTTGGGGTGGATGTCCTAATCATTGCTGCAGTCTACGCATGTATGAGAATCAGACAAATAGCTTATATAGGGGAGGTGTTGCATTCGGTGGGTTGACTCCCCTGGTTGTGCGCACTGCGCCAACCTCAAAGACCCCGCATAGCAGAAGAAGTCGGAAGTCGGATTTTGGTGAGCACCAAGGCGTGCACCTTTGGTGCGGTCAACGCAGACGAATTCAGAAGTTGGGGTGGATGTCCTAATCGTTGTTGCAGGCTACACATGTATGAGAATCAGACAAATAGCTTATATAGGGGAGGTGTTGGGTTTGATGGGTCAACTCCCTTGGTTGTGCGCATTACGCCAACCTCAAAGACCTTGTTTTCGTTAAGAAGTCAAAAGTTGGGGTCAATGTCCTAATGGCTCCTGCAGGCTACACATGTATGAGAATCGGACAAATAGCTTATATAGGGGAGGTGTTGGGTTTGATGGGTCGACTCCCCTGGTTGTGCGCATTACGTCAACCTCAAAGACCTTGTTTTCGTTAAGAAGTCAAAAGTTGGGGTCGATGTCCTAATTGCTCCTGTAGACTACACATGTATGAGAATCAGACAAATAGCTTATATAGGGGAGGTGTTGGGTTTGATGGGTTGACTCCCCTAGTTGTTCGCATTACACCAACCTCAAAGACCTTGTTTTCGTTTAGAAGCCGAAAGTTGGGGTCGATGTCCTAATTGCTCCTGCAGGCTACGCATGTATGAGAATCAGACAAATAGCTTATATAGGGGAGGTGTTGGGTTTGATGGGTCGACTCCCCTGGTTGTGCGCATTGCGCCAACCTCAAAGACCCTGCATTGCGGATGAAGTCGAAAGTCAGAGTTTGGTGTGCTACAAGGTGTGGTCGAAGGTGCTCACCTAGGTGTGCACCTTTGGAGCACAGGAAAAGTGCCCTCCAAAAGTGCGCACCTTTGGAGTGCACAAAAGTGCCCTCCAAAAGTGCGCACCTTTGGAGCGCAGAAAAGTGCCCTCCAAAAAGTGCCCTCCAAAAGTGCGCACCTTTGGAGCGCAGAAAAGTGCCCTCCAAAAAGTGCCCTCCAAAAGTGCGCACCTTTGGAGCGCAGAAAAGTGCCCTCCAAAAAGTGCCCTCCAAAAGTGCGCACCTTTGGAGCGCAGAAAAGTGCCCTCCAAAAAGTGCCCTCCAAAAGTGCGCACCTTTGGAGCGCAGAAAAGTGCCCTCCAAAAAGTGCCCTCCAAAAGTGCGCACCTTTGGAGCGCAGAAAAGTGCCCTCCAAAAAGTGCCCTCCAAAAGTGCGCACCTTTGGAGCGCAGAAAAGTGCCCTCCAAAAAGTGCCCTCCAAAAGTGCGCACCTTTGGAGCGCAGAAAAGTGCCCTCCAAAAAGTGCCCTCCAAAAGTGCGCACCTTTGGAGCGCAGAAAAGTGCCCTCCAAAAGTGCGCACCTTTGGAGCGCACAAAAGTGCCCTCCAAAAGTGCGCACTTTTGGTGCGCACCAAGGCGCTGGTTCGGTCGTTGCAGGCGAGTTCGGAAGTTGGGGTCGATGTCCTGAGCGGAGGTGCAAACTACACAGGTGTCGGAATCGGACAAATAGCTTATATAGGGGAGGTGTATGCTTCGATGGGTCGACTCCCCAGGTTGAGCGCACCGCGCCAACCTCAAAGACCCTACGGTATGGATGAAGTCGGAAGTTGGGTCCGATGACCGATTCGATTAGTAGGTATGCTCATGAGGTCGGAATTTGGGTCCGATGACCTGCCATGTGCAGGAAGGCGAATGTTGACACTGTGCGTTGCAAGGTGCACACCAAGGCGCTGGTGCGGTCTTTTTAGTCGAGTTCGGAAGTTGGGGTCGATGTCCTGATCGGAGGTGCAAGCTACACAGGTGTGGGAATCGGACAAATAGCTTATATAGGGGAGGTGTATGCTTCGTTGGGTCGACTCCCCGGGTTGAGCGCACCGCGCCAACCTCAAAGACCCTACGGTATGGATGAAGTCGGAAGTTGGGTCCGATGACCGATTCGATATGTAGGCATACTCGCGAGGTCGGAATTTGGGTCCGATGACCTGCCACGTGCAGGAAGGCGAATGTTGGCACTGTGCGTTGCAAGGTGCGCACCAAGGCGCTGGTTCGGTCGTTGGAGGCGAGTTCGGAAGTTGGGGTCGATGTCTTGATCGGAGGTGCAAACTACACAGGTGTGGGAATCGGACAAATAGCTTATATAGGGGAGGTGTATGCTTCGTTGGGTCGACTCCCCGGGTTGAGCGCACCGCGCCAACCTCAAAGACCCTACGGTATGGATGAAGTCGGAAGTTGGGTCCGATGACCGATTCGATATGTAGGCATACTCGCGAGGTCGGAATTTGGGTCCGATGACCTGCCATGTGCAGGAAGGCGAATGTTGGGACTGTGCGTCGCAAGGTGCGCACCAAGGCGCTGGTGCCGTCGTTGCAGTCGAGTTCGGAAGTTGGGGTCGATGTCCTGGTCAGAGGTGCAAACTACACAGGTGTGGGAATCGGACAAATAGCTTATATAGGGGAGGTGTATGCTTCGATGGGTCGACTCCCTGGGTTGAGCGCACCGCGCCAACCTCAAAGACCCTACAGTATGGATGAAGTCGGAAGTTGGGTCCGATGACCGATTCGATACGTAGGCATATTGGCGAGGTCTGAATTTGTGTCCGATGACCTGCCATGCGCAGGAAGGCGGAATTTGGGTCCGATGACCGAGTTGATGGCGTGCCATGCGCAGAAAGGCGGAATTTGGGTCCGATGACCGAGTTGATGTTGATGGCCCGCCATGCACAGGAAGGCGGAATTTGGGTCCGATGACCGATTTGAAGGCGTGCCATACGCAAAAAGGCGGAGTTTGGGTCCGATGACCGAGTTGATATTGATGGCCCGCCATGCGCAGGAAGGCGGAATTTGGGTCCGATGACCTGACATACGCATGGAGTCCGACTCGGGGGCCGATGTTCGATTCGATGACTTGCATTGTGGGTAAAGTCGGAAGTTGTGGTCTTTGACCCGATTCGATGACCAGACTTCGGCTGCTTGAGAATCGGACAAATAACTTATATAGGGGAGGTAGTGTTCTCGAGCATCCTCCCCCCGTGCCCGTTTATGTCGATTGATGCTGGTGCTCGACTGGTTGGAGCGCTCGGATGCAAAAATCTTGCACCAGGATTTATCGATTGTGATGGACACGGCAAGTCTCCTGATTGCTATGCAGGAGCTCATCGTGAATCTCTATGCGGCCTTGGTATGGACTCGACCTGCGGAATGGTTCGGCAATGGTAGTCGCTCCAACACGTCCTTGCAATGGCCACAGAGGTGATTCGACTAGAGCTCCAGTCTAGCTTTTGGGTTGCTTGGCGGACTGGTATAGCCGCGATCGAGTTCCGGCCATGAACGTTTTAGATAGCTCTTGGGCTTTCTGGGACGGAAGTCGGAAGTTTGGGCTGTTGTCCGATTTGATGACCATTCTTCGGATGTGTGAGAATCGGACAAATAACTTATATAGGGGACTGTGTTGTCTCACGCAGCCCCCTCCGTGCCCCTCTATCTCGACCGATGTTGGTGCTTGAAAGGGTTGGGATCGCTCGGATTTATAAACGTGCACCACCATTTGTCGAGTGTGAGGGACGCGGCAGGTCTCCTAAATGCTATGCGGGCGCTCTCTGAGAATCTCTATCCGGCCTCGACACAGACTAGTCTTGCTGAATGGTTTGGCACTGGTAGTCGATCCAACACGTCGTTGTTGTGGCCGCCTAGGCGATTCGATTCGAGCCCCCGTCTAGCTTTTGGGTTGCTTGGCGGATTTTGCCCTATCCGCAAGTGAGCTCGGTCCCTAAACGTTCGAGAAACCCGATTGCTATGCGCCGACTCTCTTTCTTGCGAGCCTCCATCTAGCTTTTGGGTCTCTACGGAACGGAAGTCGGAATCTGGGACCGTTGTTTGATTCGACGAGGCAGACTACGGTTGTGCGAGAATCGGACAAATAACTTATATAGGGGAGGTGTTGACTGGAGCATTCTCCCCCGTGCCCCTCTAACTCGACCAATGCTGGCGCTCGAACGGTGGTAGCGCTCGGATTTTCATTGAGCGCCAGCATTGGTCGATTTAGAGGGGCATGCGAGATTCCCGAATGCTATGCGAGGGCTCTAACGGAAATGTCTATTGGTTTCGGTATGGATGCAATTGCGAGTGGTTCGGCAAAGGTAGTCGTTCCGATGCGTCCATGTCGTGGCCAAATCGATAATTCGATTTGAGCCCTCGTATAGCATTTGGGTCTCTCGATGTGATTCCGCATTCCAGTCCCTTTGGGCACTGCTTGAGCCGCATCCCAGGGGGTTCCCTTCCCAATAATCTGCCTCGCAACCCGATTGCTATGCGGTGAGGCTCCTCGGCCGCCTCGGAACTATCTGTGTATCAGACGCATCGCGGGATAAGGGGTTGGCAACGGTAGTCGCCCCAAGCGCGTCCGATGCTTGGACCATTCCGAGGCGGCCCTGAAGCCTCTTCCGTCTAGCCGTTGGGTCCTTCTCGCCGCATCCCTCGCCTCGCACCCCGATTGCTATGCGGTGAGGCTCCTCGGCCGCCTCGGAACTATCTGTGTATCGGACGCGTCGCGGGATAAGGGGTTGTCACTGGTAGTCGCCCCAAGCGCGTCCGATGCTTGGACCATTCCGAGGCGGCCCTGAAGCCTCTTCCGTCTAGCCGTTGGGTCCTTCTCGCCGCATCCCTCGCCTCGCACCCCGATTGCTATGCGGTGAGGCTCCTCGGCCGCCTCGGAACTATCTGTGTATCGGACGCGTCGCGGGATAAGGGGTTGTCATTGGTAGTCGCCCCAAGCGCGTCCGATGCTTGGACCATTCCGAGGCGGCCCTGAAGCCTCTTCCGTCTAGCCGTTGGGTCCTTCTTGCCGCATCCCTCGCCTCGCACCCCGATTGCTATGCGGTGAGGCTCCTCGGCCGCCTCGGAACTATCTGTGTATCGGACGCGTCGCGGGATAAGGGGTTGTCACTGGTAGTCGCCCCAAGCGCGTCCGATGCTTGGACCATTCCGAGGCGGCCCTGAAGCCTCTTCCGTCTAGCCGTTGGGTCCTTCTCGCCGCATCCCTCGCCTCGCACCCCGATTGCTATGCGGTGAGGCTCCTCGGCCGCCTCGGAACTATCTGTGTATCGGACGCGTCGCGGGATAAGGGGTTGTCACTGGTAGTCGCCCCAAGCGCGTTCGATGCTTGGACCATTCCGAGGCGGCCCTGAAGCCTCTTCCGTCTAGCCGTTGGGTCCTTCTCGCCGCATCCCTCGCCTCGCACCCCGATTGCTATGCGGTGAGGCTCCTCGGCCGCCTTGGAACTATCTGTGTATCGGACGCGTCGCGGGATAAGGGGTTGTCACTGGTAGTCGCCCCAAGCGCGTCCGATGCTTGGACCATTCCGAGGCGGACCCGAAGCCTCTTCCGTCTAGCCGTTGGGTCCTTCTCGCCGCATCCTTCGCCTCGCACCCCGATTGCTATGCGGTGAGGCTCCTCGGCCGCCTCGGAACTATCTGTGTATCGGACGCGTCGCGGGATAAGGGGTTGTCACTGGTAGTCGCCCCAAGCGCGTCCGATGCTTGGACCATTCCGAGGCGGACCCGAAGCCTCTTCCGTCTAGCCGTTGGGTCCTTCTCGCCTCGCACCCCGATTGCTATGCGGTGAGGCTCCTCGGCCGCCTTGGAACTATCTGTGTATCGGACGCGTCGCGGGATAAGGGGTTGTCACTGGTAGTCGCCCCAAGCGCGTCCGATGCTTGGACCATTCCGAGGCGGACCCGAAGCCTCTTCCGTCTAGCCGTTGGGTCCTTCTCGCCGCATCCCTCGCCTCGCACCCCGATTGCTATGCGGTGAGGCTCCTCGGCCGCCTTGGAACTATCTGTGTATCGGACGCGTCGCGGGATAAGGGGTTGTCACTGGTAGTCGCCCCAAGCGCGTCCGATGCTTGGACCATTCCGAGGCGGACCCGAAGCCTCTTCCGTCTAGCCGTTGGGTCCTTCTCGCCGCATCCCTCGCCTCGCACCCCGATTGCTATGCGGTGAGGCTCCTCGGCCGCCTTGGAACTATCTGTGTATCGGACGCGTCGCGGGATAAGGGGTTGTCACTGGTAGTCGCCCCAAGCGCGTCCGATGCTTGGACCATTCCGAGGCGGCCCCGAAGCCTCTTCCATGTAGCCGTTGGGTCCTTCTCGCCGCATCCCTCGCCTCGCACCCCGATTGCTATGCGGTGAGGCTCCTCGGCCGCCTTGGAACTATCTGTGTATCGGACGCGTCGCGGGATAAGGGGTTGTCACTGGTAGTCGCCCCAAGCGCGTCCGATGCTTGGACCATTCCGAGGCGGCCCCGAAGCCTCTTCCGTGTAGCCGTTGGGTCCTTCTCGCCGCATCCCTCGCCTCGCACCCCGATTGCTATGCGGTGAGGCTCCTCGGCCGCCTTGGAACTATCTGTGTATCGGACGCGTCGCGGGATAAGGGGTTGTCACTGGTAGTCGCCCCAAGCGCGTCCGATGCTTGGACCATTCCGAGGCGGACCTGAAGCCTCTTCCCTCTAGCCGTTGGGGCTTTCTCGCCGCATCCCTCGCCTCGCACCCCGATTGCTATGCTGTGAGGCTCCTCGGCCGCCTTGGAACTATCTGTGTATCGGACGCATCGCGGGATAAGGGGTTGGCAGTGGTAGTCGCCCCAAGCGCATCCGATGCTTGGACCATTCCGAGGCGGCCCTGCAGCCTCTTCCGTCTAGCCGTTGGGGCCATCTCGCCGCATCCCCCACCTCGCACCACGATTGCTATGCGGTGAGGCTCCTTGGCCGCCTCGGAACTATCTGTGTATCGGACGCATCGCGGGATAAGGGGTTGTCACTGGTAGTCGCCCCAAGCGCGTCCGATGCTTGGACTATTCCGAGGCGGCCCTGCAGCCTCTTCCGTCTAGCCGTTGGGGCCATCTCGCTGCATCCCCCACCTCCTCGGCCGCCTCGGAACTATCTGTGTATCGGACGCATCGCGGGATAAGGGGTTGGCAGTGGTAGTCGCCCCAAGCGCGTCCGATGCTTGGACTATTCCGAGGCAGCCCTGCAGCCTCTTCCGTCTAGCCTTTGGGGCCATCTCGCCGCATCCCTCGCCTCGCACCCCGATTGCTATGCGGTGAGGCTCCTCGGCCGCCTGGGAACTATCTTCGTATCGGACGCATCGCGGGATAAGGGGTTGTCACTGGTAGTCGCCCCAAGCGCGTCCGATGCTTGGACTATTCCGAGGCGGCCCTGTGGCCTCTTCCGTCTAGCCGTTGGGGCCATCTCGCCGCATCCCCCACCTCGCACCCCGATTGCTATGCGGTGAGGCTCTTCGGCCGCCTTGGAACTATCTTCGTATCGGACGCATCGCGGGATAAGGGGTTGTCACTGGTAGTGGCCCCAAGCGCGTCCGATGCTTGGACTATTCCGAGGCGGCCCTGCAGCCTCTTCCGTCTAGCCGTTGGGGCCATCTCGCCGCATCCCCCACCTCGCACCCCGATTGCTATGCGGTGAGGCTCCTCGGCCGCCTTGGAACTATCTTCGTATCGGACGCATCGCGGGATAAGGGGTTGTCACTGGTAGTCGCCCCAAGCGCGTCCGATGCTTGGACTATTCCGACGCGGCCCTGTGGCCTCTTCCGTCTAGCCGTTGGGGCCATCTCGCCGCATCCCCCACCTCGCACCCCGATTGCTATGCGGTGAGGCTCCTCGGCCGCCTTGGAACCATCTTCGTATCGGACGCATCGCGGGATAGGGGGCTGTCACTGGTAGTCGCCCCAAGCGTGTCCGATGCTTGGACCATTCCTAGGCGGCCCTGAAGCCTCTTCCGTCTAGCCGTTGGGGCCTTCCCGCCCCATCCCTCGCCTCACACCCCCGATTGCTATGCGGTGAGGCTCCTCGGCCGCCTTGGAACCATCTGTGTATCGGACGCATCGCGGGATAAGGGGTTGGCACTGGCAGTCGCCCCAAGCGCGTCCGATGCTTGGACCATTCCGAGGTGGCCCTGAAGCCTCTTCCGTCTAGCCGTTGGGGCCTTCCCGCCCCATCCCTCGCCTCGCACCCCGATTGATATGCGGTGAGGCTCCTCGGCCGCCTTGGAACTATCTGTGTATCGGACGCATCGCGGGATAAGGGGTTGGCACTGGTAGTCGTCCCAATCGCATCCGATGCTTGGACCATTCCGAGGCGGCCCTGCAGCCTCTTCCGTTTAGCCGTCGGGGCCTTCCCGCCGCATCCCTCGCCTCGCATCCCGATTCCTATGCGGTGAGTCTTCTCGGCCGCCGCGGAACTATACCTGTTATTGCTACTGCATCCTTCGGCTGGTAACCTCCTCTGCCGCCTTGGAACGTTCTCTTTGTCGGACGCGTCGCGGGATAAGGGGTTGGCACTGGTAGTCGCCCCAAGCGCGCCCGATGCATAGACCGCTCCGAGTCGACCTTGCTTTCAGCCTCTCACATGCATAGACCTCTCTGAGTCGACCCTGCAGCCTCTCACGTTTAGCCTTTGGAATCTCGCCTCACAACATGATTGCTATCCTTGATGCATCCCTTGCCTCGAGCCCTGATTGCTTTCTTGGCTGCATCCCTCCTCTCCTCACAGCCCGGTTGTCATCACTGCTTCATCCGTCGCTTCATGCATTCTGGCTGCTGGGCCCTTCCCACCGCACACCTCGATTGCTATCTCTTCTGCATCACACACCCCGATTGCTATCTCTGCTACATCCCTCGGCTCTCACTTCTGCATCCTTCGCCTCACACCTCGATTGCTATCAATGCTGCATCCGTAACCTCACACCCCGATTGCTATGCGGGGAGGCTCCTTGGCCGCCTTGGAAATTTCTGTGTGTCGGACGCACCGCGGGATAAGGGGTTGGCACTGGTAGTCGCCCCAAGTGCGCCCGATTCTTAGACCGCTTCGAGGTGACCTCGTAGCCTCTTTCGTCCAGGCTTCCTGCCTTCAACGCCCTTTTTACACCTCGATTGCTATGCGCGGGCTCGTTGGCGTCTATCACCTCTCTGCGAAGAGTGGCACGATGATTGTTGGGGTAAATCGTAGCAGTCCGATCTCTGGCCTTGGGCCATTGTGAGGGCTGATCGATTTCCTGTGCGCATCTCGTGTTCGCCCAGTAACAGACTCGACGACTTGTAATCGGTCTTGTTCCCGATTGTTCCTGGAGGTAGTCTTCGGAACTCTTGGATTTGACCTGTCACTCGAACTGTCCTCTTCCGAGGATGCTTGTGTGTGTGTGCTTGTGCCATTTCCTTGGCGGTATTAACGAGATATTAAAGAGCGGAGTGAGCGCCTCGCCCAGCTATGTTTGGGGCTCTCACTCCCTTA
>NW_026728986.1:147500-162500 GCF_030272615.1 Cryptomeria japonica | reverse complement strand
GTGCACCTCGGGTGGGCACCTTGGTGCGCATGCCTTGCCTGGGCTGCGCACCAGGGCGGGCTCAAGATGGCACCCGCGTTCCTTTTTTTTCACTATCTTTCAAAACGGAAATTTTAAAATCTCATTTTTTTTTGCCTTTTTCTGGAAATTAGTGAAGGCAGCGCATCAAAGGTGCGCACCTCGCTGCCCACCACGGTGCGCAACGCCGGTGGGCACCCGGGAGTGCTTCGAAGTGTGCTCCAAGGTGCTGCGTGCACGTTGTCGGAGCCCGGTTTGCCCCGGGTGCGCACCTCGCGTGCACCTTCGTCGGGGTGGGCACCTTGGCTGGGTTTGCCCCGGCTGCGCTCCGAAGCGGGGTTATTGGAGCGCCGCCTCTTTTTTTGTCGGAGCGTTTGGTGGGGTTTCTCGCATTGGCTCTTCCGAGGCCCGGTTGCCACCCTGGCGCGCACGAAGTCGGAAGTAGGGTTAATTGCCCGGGTGCGCACCTTTGCCAGGGTGGGCACCTTACCTGGGCTGCGCACCAGGGCGGGCTCAAGATGGCACGCGCGTTCCGTTTTTTTCACTATCTTTCAAAACGGAAATTTTAAAATCTCCTTTTTTTTTTGCCTTTTCTGGAAATTAGTGAAGGCAGCGCATCAAAGGTGCGCACCTCGCTGCCCACCTTGGTGTGCTCTGAGGTGCGCACCCGGGAGCGCTACGAAGTGTGCTCCAAGGTGCGGCGTGCACGTTGTCGGAGCCCGGTTTGCCCCGGGTGCGCACCTCGCCTGCACCTTGGCCGGGGTGGGCACCTTGGCTGGGTTTGCCCAGGGTGCGCTCCGAAGCGGGGTTACTGGAGCGCCCCCTCTTTTTTTGTCAGAGCGTTTGGTGGGGTTTCTCGCATTGGCTCTTCCCAGGCCCGGTTGTTGGGTGCGCTCCCACCCTGGCGCGCGCGAAGTTGGAAGTTGGGTTAATTGCCCGGGCGCGCACCTTCGCCAGGGTGGGCACCTTGGTGCGCACACCTTGGCTGGGCTGCGCACCAGGGCGGGCTCAAGATGGCACCAGCATTCCCTTTTTCTCACTATCTTTCAAAACGGAAATTTTAAAATCTCGTTTTTTTTTTGCCTTTTATGGAAATTAGTGAAGGCATCGCATCAAAGGTGCGCACCTCGCTGCCCACCTTGGTGTGCTCCGAGGTGCCCACCACGGTGCGCAACGCCGGTGCGAACCCGGGAGCGCCCCGATGTGTGCTCCAAGGTGCGGCGTGCACGAAGTCGGACCCCGGTTTGCCCCGGGTGCGCACCTCGCGTGCACCTTGGTGCGCACACCTTGGCTGGGTTGCGCGGCCTGGTGGGCACCATGGTGCGCACCAAGGAGCGCTCCGAAGTGTGCTCCAAGGTGCGGCGTGCACGAAGTCGGAGCCCGGTTTGCCCCGGGTACGCACCTCGCGTGCACCTTCGCCGGGGTGGGCACCTCGGCTGGGTTGCGCGCCCTGGTGCGCACCAAGGAGCGCTCCGAAGTGTGCTCCAAGGTGCGGCGTGCACGAAGTCGGAGCCCGGTTTGCCCCGGGTGCGCACCTTCGCCGCGGTGCGCACCATGGCGTGCACGAAGTCGGAGCCCGGTTTGCCCCGGGTGCGCACCTCGCGTGCACCTTCGGCGGGGTTGCGCGCCCTGGTGGGCACCATGGTGCGCACCAAGGAGCGCTCCGAAGTGTGCTCCAAGGTGCGGCGTGCACGAAGTCGGAGCCCGGTTTGCCCCGGGTGCGCACCTCGCGTGCACCTTCGGCGGGGTTGCGCGCCCTGGTGGGCACCATGGTGCGCACCAAGGAGCGCTCCGAAGTGTGCTCCAAGGTGCGGCGTGCACGAAGTCGGAGCCCGGTTTGCCCCGGGTGCGCACCTCGCGTGCACCTTCGCCGCGGTGGGCACCATGGCGTGCACGAAGTCGGAGCCCGGTTTGCCCCGGGTGCGCACCTCGCGTGCACCTTCGCCGGGGTGGGCACCTCGGCTGGGTTGCGCGCCCTGGTGCGCACCAAGGAGCGCTCCGAAGTGTGCTCCAAGGTGCGGCGTGCACGAAGTCGGAGCCCGGTTTGCCCCGGGTGCGCACCTCGCGTGCACCTTCGCCAGGGTGGGCACCTCGGTGCGCACACCTTCTCAATGTTTTCTTGCCTTTTCTGGAAATTGGTGAAGGCAGCGCATCAAAGGTGCGCACCTCGGTGTGCTCCGAGGTGCGAACCCGAGAGCGCTCCGAGGTGCCCACGAAGTCGAAAGTCGGGTTAATTGCATTGTTTTCCCCGGGTGCGCTCCGAGGTGCGCAACATCGGCGCGCACCAAGGAGGGCTCCGAAGTGTGCTCCAAGGTGCGCACGATGGCGTGCACCTCTGGTGCGCACGATTCGGAGCTCGGTTTGACCGGGGTGCGCACACCTTGGCTGGGTTGCGCACCTTTTGTGCGCTCCAAGGTGCGCACGAAGTCGGAGCTCGGTTTGCCCCGGGTGCGCACCTTCGCCAGGGTGCGCACCTTGATGCGCACGCCTTGGCTGGGCTGCGCACCTTGGTGGGCGCCATGGTGCGCACCTTTCGTGCGCTCCAAGGTGCGCACGAAGTCGGAGCTCGGTTTGCCCCGGGTGCGCACCTTGGTGGGCGCCATGGTGCACTCCGAGGTGCCCAAGATTGGTGCGCACCAAGGAGCGCTCCGAAGTGCGCTCCAAGGTGCGCGCGAAGTCGAAAGTTGGGTTAATTGTCCGGTTTGCCTCGGGTGCGCACCTTGCGTGCACCTTCGCCAGGGTGGGCGCCTTGGTGCGCACACCTTGGCTGGGCTGCGCACACCTTGGCACCCGCGTTTCCTTCATTTTAAATTTTTTTTTTTTACAATCTCTCAAGTGGGAAATTCTATAATCTCAACTTTTTTTGCCTTTTCAGGAAACTTTTGAATGGAGCGCATCATTGGTGCGCTCCGAAGTGTGCTCCAAAGCTCTCTCCAGCTGCGTGCACCTGCCCCGGCCGCGCACCCGGCCCCGCCCAGCTTCGCTCACCTGTCCCGGGCGTCTGGTGCGGAACCTTAGAGTAAGAAACATCACCGTGCACCTTGGCCAACGTGCGCGACTCGACCGAGCGCGCACTGGCCGAGGTGCACACCGATTTCACCTGGGTGCGCGCGCAGCACCTCGGGCGCACCGGGGTGCGCGCACAACGCCCGGGTTGCACCGTGGCCTGTGTGCTCGGGGCGCCTCGGGTGCGCGCTCGGTGTCGCCCCCGCGCGCGCGGTAGTGCGGGCAGCGCACCCCGGCCCGGCCCGGCCCCGACGAGAACGCAAACGGGCAAAAGGTTTATTCAAATAGCATTGCGACGCCCGGCGAAAAACTAAAAAAGGGTGCAACACCGGGACTTCCCGGGAGGTCACCCATCCCAGTACTACTCCGGCCCAAGCGCGCTTAACTGCGGAGTTCTGATGGGATCCGGTGCACTAACGCTGGTATGATCGCACCCGTTATGAGCTTGTCGCAGTGTGTACTTAGCAAACCGCGACCCACGTGCGAATCCACCCCGGCCACCCACCCCCGTCGAGGTGCACACCCTCCCTCGCGAAGTGCGCCCCGTTCGCCAAGTGTGAGCCCTGCCCGGGTGCGCGCACCTTGCTAGGGCGTCGGGTGTGCACCCGGCCCGGCCTACGTGCGTGCACCTGGAGGGGGCGTCGTGTGCGTGCAGTGTCCCGTCTGCAACGCGGTGCCCACACACCACCTCGGGCGCAACGACCTGCGCTCACATGTGGGCCGAGTGCACCTTGGTGCATGTTCGGGGCGCCTCGGGTGCACGCTCGATCTTGCCCTGGTGCACCAAGGCGCTCGGTTTGCCCCGGGTGCGCACTTGGTGCAAGGTGGGCACCCAAAATAGGGATCAAGCACCAAAACACAAGTTTCGGGATGCAAAATGGGACCCAAGGACCACAAATGCGTTCCAAGACCCATGATGGGTCCACGAGAACAAAAATGTGTTCCGAGACTTAATAAACAAATATTGGGTTTTAGGAGAAGAAACATGCTCTGATGCCCAAAACGAGAATCGACCCCGAAAAGGCCACAGGCCAAAAGTGGGATGCGAGACAAAAAAAAATGGGACCCGAGGACCAAAATTGGGTTCCCAGGTCGAAGACAGGGCAACCGGACAAGAAACGACCTCTAAGGCTCGAAATGAGTCCCGACGACTAAAACTTGACAAGAAGCACCCATCAGGCACCCAACTCGACACCCATGGGATGCCGACCCACCCGGGCTTCCACCTAGCACACCTTGGCACCCACCCACCCTCGCACCCAACCTCGCACCCAACTTAGCACCTTTGAACCCACATTGGCACTCACCCTGACCCTGGCACCTTGGAACCCACATTGGCACTCACCTTGACCCTGGCACCCACCTTTGCACTCACCTTGGGACCCACCCTGGCTCCCACCTCGGCACCCACCCAGACACCCACCTTGGTTCCTTGGCACCCACCTTGGATCCTTGGCACCCACCCCGACACCCACCTTGGCACGCAACTTGGCTACTTGCCACCCACCTTGGCTCCTTGACGCCCACCCCGACAACCACCCCGTGACCTACCCTGGCTAGGGTTGGTGCACACCCACCCTGGTGCCCACCTTGGCACCCACCCTATGACCCACCTTGGCACGCACCTTAGTACCCACCCCGTTACCCACCCTAGGACCCACCCCGTGACCCACCTTGGCCAGGGTGGGTGCACCCACCCTGGTGCCCACCTTGGCACCCACCCATCCTAGCACCCAGCCTGTGACCGGGCTTGGAACCCAACCTTGCACCCGCACCCGTCTTGGCCAGTGTGGGTGCGCACCCATCCTGGCACCCACGTTGTGACACACCCTTTAACCCACGCACCCTAGCACCCACGTTGGCACCCACCTTGGAACCCAACCTAGCAACTTGGCACCCACCCCGTGACCCACCTTGGCATCCACCATAGCAGTCGCCGACTTGGCACCCACCTCGGCACCCACCTTGACACTTGTGGACCCACCTTGCCACTCACCCTAGCATCGACCCATCCTAGCACCCACCCTGGCACCTTTGCACCCTAGCACTCACCCATCCTAGCACCTAACCTGTGACCCACCTTGACACTCACCCTCGCACCCACCTTGGAACCCAACCTAGCACCCACCCACCCTGACACCAACCCTAGCACCTACCCACCCTTGCACCCACCCTGTGACCCATCTTGGCACCCACCCATCCTACCACTCAACCTATCACCCACCTTCTCACCCACCTTGGCATCCACCTTAGCACCCACCCACACTGGCACCTTGGCACCCACCTCGGGCAAGGTGGGTGCACACCCACCCTGGCACCCAATTTAGAACCCACCGAGCATGTTACCCACCTTGGCACCCACATTGCAGCCCACCCTAGTACCCACCCTATGACCCACATTGGCATCCACACCCTAGCACCCAGGCACCTCGACACCCGCCTTGACACCCACCCTAGCACTGAACCTGTGACCCACCTTGGAACTCACCCTAGAACCCACCCACCCTGTGAACCACCTTGGCATCCACCTTAGCACCCACCCACCTTGGCACCCACTCTAGCACTCACCCATCCTAACACCCAACTTGTTACCCACCTTGGCACCCGCCCTCGCGTCCACCTTGAAACCCACCCTAGCACCCACCCACGCAGGAGCCCACCTTGGCACCCAACCTAACACCCACGCATCCTGGCACCCAACTTGTGACCCACCTTGGAACCCACCCTAGTACCCACCTTTGAACCCACTATATCACCAACCCACCTTGGCACCCACCCTATGACCCTCTTTGGAATCCACCCTAGCACGCACCCACCCTGGCACCCACCATGGAGCGCACCCTAGCACCCACCCACCTCGGCACGCACCTCAACACCCACCTTGGTGTGCGCACTGCGCCAACCTCTCAAAGACCCTATGTGGTGCGCTCCAAAGTGTACACCTTTGGTGCGCTCCAAGGTGCGCACCTTTGGTGCACACCGAGGTGCACACCAAAGTGTGCACCGAGGTGAGCACCAAAGTGCACTCCAGGGTGCACACCAAGGCGTGCACCTTTGGTGCGGTCAATGCAAACGAATTCGGAAGTTGGGGTCGATGTCCTAATCGCTGCTGCAGACTACACGTATGAGAATCGGACAAATAGCTTTATATAGGGGAGGTGTTGCGTTTGATGGGTCGACTCCCCTGGTTGTGTGCACTGCACCAACTTCAAAGACCCTGTCTTGTTTAAGAAGTCAAAAGTTGGGGTGGATGTCCTAATCATTGCTGCAGTCTACGCATGTATGAGAATCAGACAAATAGCTTATATAGGGGAGGTGTTGCATTCGGTGGGTTGACTCCCCTGGTTGTGCGCACTGCGCCAACCTCAAAGACCCCGCATAGCAGAAGAAGTCGGAAGTCGGATTTTGGTGAGCACCAAGGCGTGCACCTTTGGTGCGGTCAACGCAGACGAATTCAGAAGTTGGGGTGGATGTCCTAATCGTTGTTGCAGGCTACACATGTATGAGAATCAGACAAATAGCTTATATAGGGGAGGTGTTGGGTTTGATGGGTCAACTCCCTTGGTTGTGCGCATTACGCCAACCTCAAAGACCTTGTTTTCGTTAAGAAGTCAAAAGTTGGGGTCAATGTCCTAATGGCTCCTGCAGGCTACACATGTATGAGAATCGGACAAATAGCTTATATAGGGGAGGTGTTGGGTTTGATGGGTCGACTCCCCTGGTTGTGCGCATTACGTCAACCTCAAAGACCTTGTTTTCGTTAAGAAGTCAAAAGTTGGGGTCGATGTCCTAATTGCTCCTGTAGACTACACATGTATGAGAATCAGACAAATAGCTTATATAGGGGAGGTGTTGGGTTTGATGGGTTGACTCCCCTAGTTGTTCGCATTACACCAACCTCAAAGACCTTGTTTTCGTTTAGAAGCCGAAAGTTGGGGTCGATGTCCTAATTGCTCCTGCAGGCTACGCATGTATGAGAATCAGACAAATAGCTTATATAGGGGAGGTGTTGGGTTTGATGGGTCGACTCCCCTGGTTGTGCGCATTGCGCCAACCTCAAAGACCCTGCATTGCGGATGAAGTCGAAAGTCAGAGTTTGGTGTGCTACAAGGTGTGGTCGAAGGTGCTCACCTAGGTGTGCACCTTTGGAGCACAGGAAAAGTGCCCTCCAAAAGTGCGCACCTTTGGAGTGCACAAAAGTGCCCTCCAAAAGTGCGCACCTTTGGAGCGCAGAAAAGTGCCCTCCAAAAAGTGCCCTCCAAAAGTGCGCACCTTTGGAGCGCAGAAAAGTGCCCTCCAAAAGTGCGCACCTTTGGAGCGCAGAAAAGTGCCCTCCAAAAAGTGCCCTCCAAAAGTGCGCACCTTTGGAGCGCAGAAAAGTGCCCTCCAAAAGTGCGCACCTTTGGAGCGCAGAAAAGTGCCCTCCAAAAAGTGCCCTCCAAAAGTGCGCACCTTTGGAGCGCAGAAAAGTGCCCTCCAAAAAGTGCCCTCCAAAAGTGCGCACCTTTGGAGCGCAGAAAAGTGCCCTCCAAAAAGTGCCCTCCAAAAGTGCGCACCTTTGGAGCGCAGAAAAGTGCCCTCCAAAAAGTGCCCTCCAAAAGTGCGCACCTTTGGAGCGCAGAAAAGTGCCCTCCAAAAAGTGCCCTCCAAAAGTGCGCACCTTTGGAGCGCAGAAAAGTGCCCTCCAAAAGTGCGCACCTTTGGAGCGCACAAAAGTGCCCTCCAAAAGTGCGCACTTTTGGTGCGCACCAAGGCGCTGGTTCGGTCGTTGCAGGCGAGTTCGGAAGTTGGGGTCGATGTCCTGAGCGGAGGTGCAAACTACACAGGTGTCGGAATCGGACAAATAGCTTATATAGGGGAGGTGTATGCTTCGATGGGTCGACTCCCCAGGTTGAGCGCACCGCGCCAACCTCAAAGACCCTACGGTATGGATGAAGTCGGAAGTTGGGTCCGATGACCAATTCGATTAGTAGGTATGCTCATGAGGTCGGAATTTGGGTCCGATGACCTGCCATGTGCAGGAAGGCGAATGTTGACACTGTGCGTTGCAAGGTGCACACCAAGGCGCTGGTGCGGTCTTTTTAGTCGAGTTCGGAAGTTGGGGTCGATGTCCTGATCGGAGGTGCAAGCTACACAGGTGTGGGAATCGGACAAATAGCTTATATAGGGGAGGTGTATGCTTCGTTGGGTCGACTCCCCGGGTTGAGCGCACCGCGCCAACCTCAAAGACCCTACGGTATGGATGAAGTCGGAAGTTGGGTCCGATGACCGATTCGATATGTAGGCATACTCGCGAGGTCGGAATTTGGGTCCGATGACCTGCCACGTGCAGGAAGGCGAATGTTGGCACTGTGCGTTGCAAGGTGCGCACCAAGGCGCTGGTTCGGTCGTTGGAGGCGAGTTCGGAAGTTGGGGTCGATGTCTTGATCGGAGGTGCAAACTACACAGGTGTGGGAATCGGACAAATAGCTTATATAGGGGAGGTGTATGCTTCGTTGGGTCGACTCCCCGGGTTGAGCGCACCGCGCCAACCTCAAAGACCCTACGGTATGGATGAAGTCGGAAGTTGGGTCCGATGACCGATTCGATATGTAGGCATACTCGCGAGGTCGGAATTTGGGTCCGATGACCTGCCATGTGCAGGAAGGCGAATGTTGGGACTGTGCGTCGCAAGGTGCGCACCAAGGCGCTGGTGCCGTCGTTGCAGTCGAGTTCGGAAGTTGGGGTCGATGTCCTGGTCAGAGGTGCAAACTACACAGGTGTGGGAATCGGACAAATAGCTTATATAGGGGAGGTGTATGCTTCGATGGGTCGACTCCCTGGGTTGAGCGCACCGCGCCAACCTCAAAGACCCTACAGTATGGATGAAGTCGGAAGTTGGGTCCGATGACCGATTCGATACGTAGGCATATTGGCGAGGTCTGAATTTGTGTCCGATGACCTGCCATGCGCAGGAAGGCGGAATTTGGGTCCGATGACCGAGTTGATGGCGTGCCATGCGCAGAAAGGCGGAATTTGGGTCCGATGACCGAGTTGATGTTGATGGCCCGCCATGCACAGGAAGGCGGAATTTGGGTCCGATGACCGATTTGAAGGCGTGCCATACGCAAAAAGGCGGAGTTTGGGTCCGATGACCGAGTTGATATTGATGGCCCGCCATGCGCAGGAAGGCGGAATTTGGGTCCGATGACCTGACATACGCATGGAGTCCGACTCGGGGGCCGATGTTCGATTCGATGACTTGCATTGTGGGTAAAGTCGGAAGTTGTGGTCTTTGACCCGATTCGATGACCAGACTTCGGCTGCTTGAGAATCGGACAAATAACTTATATAGGGGAGGTAGTGTTCTCGAGCATCCTCCCCCCGTGCCCGTTTATGTCGATTGATGCTGGTGCTCGACTGGTTGGAGCGCTCGGATGCAAAAATCTTGCACCAGGATTTATCGATTGTGATGGACACGGCAAGTCTCCTGATTGCTATGCAGGAGCTCATCGTGAATCTCTATGCGGCCTTGGTATGGACTCGACCTGCGGAATGGTTCGGCAATGGTAGTCGCTCCAACACGTCCTTGCAATGGCCACAGAGGTGATTCGACTAGAGCTCCAGTCTAGCTTTTGGGTTGCTTGGCGGACTGGTATAGCCGCGATCGAGTTCCGGCCATGAACGTTTTAGATAGCTCTTGGGCTTTCTGGGACGGAAGTCGGAAGTTTGGGCTGTTGTCCGATTTGATGACCATTCTTCGGATGTGTGAGAATCGGACAAATAACTTATATAGGGGACTGTGTTGTCTCACGCAGCCCCCTCCGTGCCCCTCTATCTCGACCGATGTTGGTGCTTGAAAGGGTTGGGATCGCTCGGATTTATAAACGTGCACCACCATTTGTCGAGTGTGAGGGACGCGGCAGGTCTCCTAAATGCTATGCGGGCGCTCTCTGAGAATCTCTATCCGGCCTCGACACAGACTAGTCTTGCTGAATGGTTTGGCACTGGTAGTCGATCCAACACGTCGTTGTTGTGGCCGCCTAGGCGATTCGATTCGAGCCCCCGTCTAGCTTTTGGGTTGCTTGGCGGATTTTGCCCTATCCGCAAGTGAGCTCGGTCCCTAAACGTTCGAGAAACCCGATTGCTATGCGCCGACTCTCTTTCTTGCAAGCCTCCATCTAGCTTTTGGGTCTCTACGGAACGGAAGTCGGAATCTGGGACCGTTGTTTGATTCGACGAGGCAGACTACGATTGTGCGAGAATCGGACAAATAACTTATATAGGGGAGGTGTTGACTGGAGCATTCTCCCCCGTGCCCCTCTAACTCGACCAATGCTGGCGCTCGAACGGTGGTAGCGCTCGGATTTTCATTGAGCGCCAGCATTGGTCGATTTAGAGGGGCATGCGAGATTCCCGAATGCTATGCGAGGGCTCTAACGGAAATGTCTATTGGTTTCGGTATGGATGCAATTGCGAGTGGTTCGGCAAAGGTAGTCGTTCCGATGCGTCCATGTCGTGGCCAAATCGATAATTCGATTTGAGCCCTCGTATAGCATTTGGGTCTCTCGATGTGATTCCGCATTCCAGTCCCTTTGGGCACTGCTTGAGCCGCATCCCAGGGGGTTCCCTTCCCAATAATCTGCCTCGCAACCCGATTGCTATGCGGTGAGGCTCCTCGGCCGCCTCGGAACTATCTGTGTATCAGACGCATCGCGGGATAAGGGGTTGGCAACGGTAGTCGCCCCAAGCGCGTCCGATGCTTGGACCATTCCGAGGCGGCCCTGAAGCCTCTTCCGTCTAGCCGTTGGGTCCTTCTCGCCGCATCCCTCGCCTCGCACCCCGATTGCTATGCGGTGAGGCTCCTCGGCCGCCTCGGAACTATCTGTGTATCGGACGCGTCGCGGGATAAGGGGTTGTCACTGGTAGTCGCCCCAAGCGCGTCCGATGCTTGGACCATTCCGAGGCGGCCCTGAAGCCTCTTCCGTCTAGCCGTTGGGTCCTTCTCGCCGCATCCCTCGCCTCGCACCCCGATTGCTATGCGGTGAGGCTCCTCGGCCGCCTCGGAACTATCTGTGTATCGGACGCGTCGCGGGATAAGGGGTTGTCATTGGTAGTCGCCCCAAGCGCGTCCGATGCTTGGACCATTCCGAGGCGGCCCTGAAGCCTCTTCCGTCTAGCCGTTGGGTCCTTCTCGCCGCATCCCTCGCCTCGCACCCCGATTGCTATGCGGTGAGGCTCCTCGGCCGCCTTGGAACTATCTGTGTATCGGACGCGTCGCGGGATAAGGGGTTGTCACTGGTAGTCGCCCCAAGCGCGTCCGATGCTTAGACCATTCCGAGGCGGACCCGAAGCCTCTTCCGTCTAGCCGTTGGGTCCTTCTCGCCGCATCCTTCGCCTCGCACCCCGATTGCTATGCGGTGAGGCTCCTCGGCCGCCTCGGAACTATCTGTGTATCGGACGCGTCGCGGGATAAGGGGTTGTCACTGGTAGTCGCCCCAAGCGCGTCCGATGCTTGGACCATTCCGAGGCGGACCCGAAGCCTCTTCCGTCTAGCCGTTGGGTCCTTCTCGCCGCATCCCTCGCCTCGCACCCCGATTGCTATGCGGTGAGGCTCCTCGGCCGCCTTGGAACTATCTGTGTATCGGACGCGTCGCGGGATAAGGGGTTGTCACTGGTAGTCGCCCCAAGCGCGTCCGATGCTTGGACCATTCCGAGGCGGACCCGAAGCCTCTTCCGTCTAGCCGTTGGGTCCTTCTCGCCGCATCCCTCGCCTCGCACCCCGATTGCTATGCGGTGAGGCTCCTCGGCCGCCTTGGAACTATCTGTGTATCGGACGCGTCGCGGGATAAGGGGTTGTCACTGGTAGTCGCCCCAAGCGCGTCCGATGCTTGGACCATTCCGAGGCGGACCCGAAGCCTCTTCCGTCTAGCCGTTGGGTCCTTCTCGCCGCATCCCTCGCCTCGCACCCCGATTGCTATGCGGTGAGGCTCCTCGGCCGCCTTGGAACTATCTGTGTATCGGACGCGTCGCGGGATAAGGGGTTGTCACTGGTAGTCGCCCCAAGCGCGTCCGATGCTTGGACCATTCCGAGGCGGCCCCGAAGCCTCTTCCGTGTAGCCGTTGGGTCCTTCTCGCCGCATCCCTCGCCTCGCACCCCGATTGCTATGCGGTGAGGCTCCTCGGCCGCCTTGGAACTATCTGTGTATCGGATGCGTCGCGGGATAAGGGGTTGTCACTGGTAGTCGCCCCAAGCGCGTCCGATGCTTGGACCATTCCGAGGCGGCCCCGAAGCCTCTTCCGTGTAGCCGTTGGGTCCTTCTCGCCGCATCCCTCGCCTCGCACCCCGATTGCTATGCGGTGAGGCTCCTCGGCCGCCTTGGAACTATCTGTGTATCGGACGCGTCGCGGGATAAGGGGTTGTCACTGGTAGTCGCCCCAAGCGCGTCCGATGCTTGGACCATTCCGAGGCGGACCTGAAGCCTCTTCCCTCTAGCCGTTGGGGCTTTCTCGCCGCATCCCTCGCCTCGCACCCTGATTGCTATGCTGTGAGGCTCCTCGGCCGCCTTGGAACTATCTGTGTATCGGACGCATCGCGGGATAAGGGGTTGGCAGTGGTAGTCGCCCCAAGCGCATCCGATGCTTGGACCATTCCGAGGCGGCCCTGCAGCCTCTTCCGTCTAGCCGTTGGGGCCATCTCGCCGCATCCCCCACCTCGCACCACGATTGCTATGCGGTGAGGCTCCTTGGCCGCCTCGGAACTATCTGTGTATCGGACGCATCGCGGGATAAGGGGTTGTCACTGGTAGTCGCCCCAAGCGCGTCCGATGCTTGGACTATTCCGAGGCGGCCCTGCAGCCTCTTCCGTCTAGCCGTTGGGGCCATCTCGCTGCATCCCCCACCTCCTCGGCCGCCTCGGAACTATCTGTGTATCGGACGCATCGCGGGATAAGGGGTTGGCAGTGGTAGTCGCCCCAAGCGCGTCCGATGCTTGGACTATTCCGAGGCAGCCCTGCAGCCTCTTCCGTCTAGCCTTTGGGGCCATCTCGCCGCATCCCTCGCCTCGCACCCCGATTGCTATGCGGTGAGGCTCCTCGGCCGCCTGGGAACTATCTTCGTATCGGACGCATCGCGGGATAAGGGGTTGTCACTGGTAGTCGCCCCAAGCGCGTCCGATGCTTGGACTATTCCGAGGCGGCCCTGTGGCCTCTTCCGTCTAGCCGTTGGGGCCATCTCGCCGCATCCCCCACCTCGCACCCCGATTGCTATGCGGTGAGGCTCTTCGGCCGCCTTGGAACTATCTTCGTATCGGACGCATTGCGGGATAAGGGGTTGTCACTGGTAGTGGCCCCAAGCGCGTCCGATGCTTGGACTATTCCGAGGCGGCCCTGCAGCCTCTTCCGTCTAGCCGTTGG
Source organism: Cryptomeria japonica (assembly GCF_030272615.1). Classification (NCBI taxonomy): domain Eukaryota; kingdom Viridiplantae; phylum Streptophyta; class Pinopsida; order Cupressales; family Cupressaceae; genus Cryptomeria; species Cryptomeria japonica. Next base: position 149,082 of record NW_026728986.1, on the reverse strand, counting down.
GGCCATCTCGCCGCATCCCCCACCTCGCACCCCGATTGCTATGCGGTGAGGCTCCTCGGCCGCCTTGGAACTATCTTCGTATCGGACGCATCGCGGGATAAGGGGTTGTCACTGGTAGTCGCCCCAAGCGCGTCCGATGCTTGGACTATTCCGACGCGGCCCTGTGGCCTCTTCCGTCTAGCCGTTGGGGCCATCTCGCCGCATCCCCCACCTCGCACCCCGATTGCTATGCGGTGAGGCTCCTCGGCCGCCTTGGAACCATCTTCGTATCGGACGCATCGCGGGATAGGGGGCTGTCACTGGTAGTCGCCCCAAGCGTGTCCGATGCTTGGACCATTCCTAGGCGGCCCTGAAGCCTCTTCCGTCTAGCCGTTGGGGCCTTCCCGCCCCATCCCTCGCCTCGCACCCCCGATTGCTATGCGGTGAGGCTCCTCGGCCGCCTTGGAACCATCTGTGTATCGGACGCATCGCGGGATAAGGGGTTGGCACTGGCAGTCGCCCCAAGCGCGTCCGATGCTTGGACCATTCCGAGGTGGCCCTGAAGCCTCTTCCGTCTAGCCGTTGGGGCCTTCCCGCCCCATCCCTCGCCTCGCACCCCGATTGATATGCGGTGAGGCTCCTCGGCCGCCTTGGAACTATCTGTGTATCGGACGCATCGCGGGATAAGGGGTTGGCACTGGTAGTCGTCCCAATCGCATCCGATGCTTGGACCATTCCGAGGCGGCCCTGCAGCCTCTTCCGTTTAGCCGTCGGGGCCTTCCCGCCGCATCCCTCGCCTCGCATCCCGATTCCTATGCGGTGAGTCTTCTCGGCCGCCGCGGAACTATACCTGTTATTGCTACTGCATCCTTCGGCTGGTAACCTCCTCTGCCGCCTTGGAACGTTCTCTTTGTCGGACGCGTCGCGGGATAAGGGGTTGGCACTGGTAGTCGCCCCAAGCGCGCCCGATGCATAGACCGCTCCGAGTCGACCTTGCTTTCAGCCTCTCACATGCATAGACCTCTCTGAGTCGACCCTGCAGCCTCTCACGTTTAGCCTTTGGAATCTCGCCTCACAACATGATTGCTATCCTTGATGCATCCCTTGCCTCGAGCCCTGATTGCTTTCTTGGCTGCATCCCTCCTCTCCTCACAGCCCGGTTGTCATCACTGCTTCATCCGTCGCTTCATGCATTCTGGCTGCTGGGCCCTTCCCACCGCACACCTCGATTGCTATCTCTTCTGCATCACACACCCCGATTGCTATCTCTGCTACATCCCTCGGCTCTCACTTCTGCATCCTTCGCCTCACACCTCGATTGCTATCAATGCTGCATCCGTAACCTCACACCCCGATTGCTATGCGGGGAGGCTCCTTGGCCGCCTTGGAAATTTCTGTGTGTCGGACGCACCGCGGGATAAGGGGTTGGCACTGGTAGTCGCCCCAAGTGCGCCCGATTCTTAGACCGCTTCGAGGTGACCTCGTAGCCTCTTTCGTCCAGGCTTCCTGCCTTCAACGCCCTTTTTACACCTCGATTGCTATGCGCGGGCTCGTTGGCGTCTATCACCTCTCTGCGAAGAGTGGCACGATGATTGTTGGGGTA
>NW_026728986.1:115000-137500 GCF_030272615.1 Cryptomeria japonica | reverse complement strand
CCGAAGTGTGCTCCAAGGTGCGGCGTGCACGAAGTCGGAGCCCGGTTTGCCCCGGGTGCGCACCTCGCGTGCACCTTCGCCGCGGTGGGCACCATGGCGTGCACGAAGTCGGAGCCCGGTTTGCCCCGGGTGCGCACCTCGCGTGCACCTTCGCCGGGTGTGGGCACCTTGGTGTGCAGACCTTGGCTGGGTTGCGCGCCCTGGTGGGCACCATGGTGCGCACCAAGGAGCGCTCCGAAGTGTGCTCCAAGGTGCGGCCTGCACGAAGTCGGAGCCCGGTTTGCCCCGGGTGTGCACCTCGGGTGGGCACCTTGGTGCGCATGCCTTGCCTGGGCTGCGCACCAGGGCGGGCTCAAGATGGCACCCGCGTTCCTTTTTTTTCACTATCTTTCAAAACGGAAATTTTAAAATCTCATTTTTTTTTGCCTTTTTCTGGAAATTAGTGAAGGCAGCGCATCAAAGGTGCGCACCTCGCTGCCCACCACGGTGCGCAACGCCGGTGGGCACCCGGGAGTGCTTCGAAGTGTGCTCCAAGGTGCTGCGTGCACGTTGTCGGAGCCCGGTTTGCCCCGGGTGCGCACCTCGCGTGCACCTTCGTCGGGGTGGGCACCTTGGCTGGGTTTGCCCCGGCTGCGCTCCGAAGCGGGGTTATTGGAGCGCCGCCTCTTTTTTTGTCGGAGCGTTTGGTGGGGTTTCTCGCATTGGCTCTTCCGAGGCCCGGTTGCCACCCTGGCGCGCACGAAGTCGGAAGTAGGGTTAATTGCCCGGGTGCGCACCTTTGCCAGGGTGGGCACCTTACCTGGGCTGCGCACCAGGGCGGGCTCAAGATGGCACGCGCGTTCCGTTTTTTTCACTATCTTTCAAAACGGAAATTTTAAAATCTCCTTTTTTTTTTGCCTTTTCTGGAAATTAGTGAAGGCAGCGCATCAAAGGTGCGCACCTCGCTGCCCACCTTGGTGTGCTCTGAGGTGCGCACCCGGGAGCGCTACGAAGTGTGCTCCAAGGTGCGGCGTGCACGTTGTCGGAGCCCGGTTTGCCCCGGGTGCGCACCTCGCCTGCACCTTGGCCGGGGTGGGCACCTTGGCTGGGTTTGCCCAGGGTGCGCTCCGAAGCGGGGTTACTGGAGCGCCCCCTCTTTTTTTGTCAGAGCGTTTGGTGGGGTTTCTCGCATTGGCTCTTCCCAGGCCCGGTTGTTGGGTGCGCTCCCACCCTGGCGCGCGCGAAGTTGGAAGTTGGGTTAATTGCCCGGGCGCGCACCTTCGCCAGGGTGGGCACCTTGGTGCGCACACCTTGGCTGGGCTGCGCACCAGGGCGGGCTCAAGATGGCACCAGCATTCCCTTTTTCTCACTATCTTTCAAAACGGAAATTTTAAAATCTCGTTTTTTTTTTGCCTTTTATGGAAATTAGTGAAGGCATCGCATCAAAGGTGCGCACCTCGCTGCCCACCTTGGTGTGCTCCGAGGTGCCCACCACGGTGCGCAACGCCGGTGCGAACCCGGGAGCGCCCCGATGTGTGCTCCAAGGTGCGGCGTGCACGAAGTCGGACCCCGGTTTGCCCCGGGTGCGCACCTCGCGTGCACCTTGGTGCGCACACCTTGGCTGGGTTGCGCGGCCTGGTGGGCACCATGGTGCGCACCAAGGAGCGCTCCGAAGTGTGCTCCAAGGTGCGGCGTGCACGAAGTCGGAGCCCGGTTTGCCCCGGGTACGCACCTCGCGTGCACCTTCGCCGGGGTGGGCACCTCGGCTGGGTTGCGCGCCCTGGTGCGCACCAAGGAGCGCTCCGAAGTGTGCTCCAAGGTGCGGCGTGCACGAAGTCGGAGCCCGGTTTGCCCCGGGTGCGCACCTTCGCCGCGGTGCGCACCATGGCGTGCACGAAGTCGGAGCCCGGTTTGCCCCGGGTGCGCACCTCGCGTGCACCTTCGGCGGGGTTGCGCGCCCTGGTGGGCACCATGGTGCGCACCAAGGAGCGCTCCGAAGTGTGCTCCAAGGTGCGGCGTGCACGAAGTCGGAGCCCGGTTTGCCCCGGGTGCGCACCTCGCGTGCACCTTCGGCGGGGTTGCGCGCCCTGGTGGGCACCATGGTGCGCACCAAGGAGCGCTCCGAAGTGTGCTCCAAGGTGCGGCGTGCACGAAGTCGGAGCCCGGTTTGCCCCGGGTGCGCACCTCGCGTGCACCTTCGCCGCGGTGGGCACCATGGCGTGCACGAAGTCGGAGCCCGGTTTGCCCCGGGTGCGCACCTCGCGTGCACCTTCGCCGGGGTGGGCACCTCGGCTGGGTTGCGCGCCCTGGTGCGCACCAAGGAGCGCTCCGAAGTGTGCTCCAAGGTGCGGCGTGCACGAAGTCGGAGCCCGGTTTGCCCCGGGTGCGCACCTCGCGTGCACCTTCGCCAGGGTGGGCACCTCGGTGCGCACACCTTCTCAATGTTTTCTTGCCTTTTCTGGAAATTGGTGAAGGCAGCGCATCAAAGGTGCGCACCTCGGTGTGCTCCGAGGTGCGAACCCGAGAGCGCTCCGAGGTGCCCACGAAGTCGAAAGTCGGGTTAATTGCATTGTTTTCCCCGGGTGCGCTCCGAGGTGCGCAACATCGGCGCGCACCAAGGAGGGCTCCGAAGTGTGCTCCAAGGTGCGCACGATGGCGTGCACCTCTGGTGCGCACGATTCGGAGCTCGGTTTGACCGGGGTGCGCACACCTTGGCTGGGTTGCGCACCTTTTGTGCGCTCCAAGGTGCGCACGAAGTCGGAGCTCGGTTTGCCCCGGGTGCGCACCTTCGCCAGGGTGCGCACCTTGATGCGCACGCCTTGGCTGGGCTGCGCACCTTGGTGGGCGCCATGGTGCGCACCTTTCGTGCGCTCCAAGGTGCGCACGAAGTCGGAGCTCGGTTTGCCCCGGGTGCGCACCTTGGTGGGCGCCATGGTGCACTCCGAGGTGCCCAAGATTGGTGCGCACCAAGGAGCGCTCCGAAGTGCGCTCCAAGGTGCGCGCGAAGTCGAAAGTTGGGTTAATTGTCCGGTTTGCCTCGGGTGCGCACCTTGCGTGCACCTTCGCCAGGGTGGGCGCCTTGGTGCGCACACCTTGGCTGGGCTGCGCACACCTTGGCACCCGCGTTTCCTTCATTTTAAATTTTTTTTTTTTACAATCTCTCAAGTGGGAAATTCTATAATCTCAACTTTTTTTGCCTTTTCAGGAAACTTTTGAATGGAGCGCATCATTGGTGCGCTCCGAAGTGTGCTCCAAAGCTCTCTCCAGCTGCGTGCACCTGCCCCGGCCGCGCACCCGGCCCCGCCCAGCTTCGCTCACCTGTCCCGGGCGTCTGGTGCGGAACCTTAGAGTAAGAAACATCACCGTGCACCTTGGCCAACGTGCGCGACTCGACCGAGCGCGCACTGGCCGAGGTGCACACCGATTTCACCTGGGTGCGCGCGCAGCACCTCGGGCGCACCGGGGTGCGCGCACAACGCCCGGGTTGCACCGTGGCCTGTGTGCTCGGGGCGCCTCGGGTGCGCGCTCGGTGTCGCCCCCGCGCGCGCGGTAGTGCGGGCAGCGCACCCCGGCCCGGCCCGGCCCCGACGAGAACGCAAACGGGCAAAAGGTTTATTCAAATAGCATTGCGATGCCCGGCGAAAAACTAAAAAAGGGTGCAACACCGGGACTTCCCGGGAGGTCACCCATCCCAGTACTACTTCGGCCCAAGCGCACTTAACTGCGGAGTTCTGATGGGATCCGGTGCACTAACGCTGGTATGATCGCACCCGTTATGAGCTTGTCGCAGTGTGTACTTAGCAAACCGCGACCCACGTGCGAATCCACCCCGGCCACCCACCCCCGTCGAGGTGCACACCCTCCCTCGCGAAGTGCGCCCCGTTCGCCAAGTGTGAGCCCTGCCCGGGTGCGCGCACCTTGCTAGGGCGTCGGGTGTGCACCCGGCCCGGCCTACGTGCGTGCACCTGTAGGGGGCGTCGTGTGCGTGCAGTGTCCCGTCTGCAACGCGGTGCCCACACACCACCTCGGGCGCAACGACCTGCGCTCACATGTGGGCCGAGTGCACCTTGGTGCATGTTCGGGGCGCCTCGGGTGCACGCTCGATCTTGCCCCGGTGCACCAAGGCGCTCGGTTTGCCCCGGGTGCGCACTTGGTGCAAGGTGGGCACCCAAAATAGGGATCAAGCACCAAAACACAAGTTTCGGGATGCAAAATGGGACCCAAGGACCACAAATGCGTTCCAAGACCCATGATGGGTCCACGAGAACAAAAATGTGTTCCGAGACTTAATAAACAAATATTGGGTTTTAGGAGAAGAAACATGCTCTGATGCCCAAAACGAGAATCGACCCCGAAAAGGCCACAGGCCAAAAGTGGGATGCGAGACAAAAAAAAATGGGACCCGAGGACCAAAATTGGGTTCCCAGGTCGAAGACAGGGCAACCGGACAAGAAACGACCTCTAAGGCTCGAAATGAGTCCCGACGACTAAAACTTGACAAGAAGCACCCATCAGGCACCCAACTCGACACCCATGGGATGCCGACCCACCCGGGCTTCCACCTAGCACACCTTGGCACCCACCCACCCTCGCACCCAACCTCGCACCCAACTTAGCACCTTTGAACCCACATTGGCACTCACCCTGACCCTGGCACCTTGGAACCCACATTGGCACTCACCTTGACCCTGGCACCCACCTTTGCACTCACCTTGGGACCCACCCTGGCTCCCACCTCGGCACCCACCCAGACACCCACCTTGGTTCCTTGGCACCCACCTTGGATCCTTGGCACCCACCCCGACACCCACCTTGGCACGCAACTTGGCTACTTGCCACCCACCTTGGCTCCTTGACGCCCACCCCGACAACCACCCCGTGACCTACCCTGGCTAGGGTTGGTGCACACCCACCCTGGTGCCCACCTTGGCACCCACCCTATGACCCACCTTGGCACGCACCTTAGTACCCACCCCGTTACCCACCCTAGGACCCACCCCGTGACCCACCTTGGCCAGGGTGGGTGCCTTGGTGCGCACAACTTGCCTGGGCTGCACACCAGGGCGGGCTCAAGATGGCACCCGCGTTCCGTTTTTTTCACTATCTTTCAAAACGGAAATTTTAAAATCTCATTTTTTTCTTTTTTTTGCCTTTTCTGGAAATTAGTGAAGGCAGCGCATCAAAGGTGCGCAATGCTGGTGCGAACCCGGGAGCGCTCCGATGTGTGCTCCAAGGTGCGGCGTGCACGAAGTCCGAGCCCGATTTGCCCCGGGTGCGCACCTCGCGTGCACCTTCGCCGGGGTGAGCACCTTGGCTGGGTTGCGCGCCCTGGTGCGTACCAAGGAGCGCTCTGAAGTGTGCTCCAAGGTGCGGCGTGCACGAAGTCGGAGCCCGGTTTGCCCCGGGTGTGCACCTCGGGTGCGCACCTCGCGTGCACCTTCGCTGCGGTGGGCACCTTGGCTGGGTTGCGCGCCTTGGTGGGCACCATGCAGTGCACGAAGTCGGAGCCCGGTTTGCCCCGGGCGCGCACCTCCGCCAGGGTGGGCACCTTGGTGCGCACAACTTGCCTGGGCTGCGCATCAGGAAGGGCTCAAGATGGCACCCGCGTTCCGTTTTTTTCACTATCTTTCAGAACGGAAATTTTAAAATATCGTTTTTTTTTTGCCTTTTCTGGAAATTAGTGAAGGCAGCGCATCAAAGGTGCGCAACGCTGGTGCGAACCTGGGAGCGCTCCGATGTGTGCTCCAAGGTGCGGCGTGCACGAAGTCGGAGCCCGGTTTGCCTCGGGTGCGCCCTGGTGGGCACCATGGTGCGCACCAAGGAGCGCTCCGAAGTGTGCTCCAAGGTGCGGCCTGCACGAAGTCGGAGCCCGGTTTGCCCCGGGTGTGCACCTCGGGTGGGCACCTTGGTGCGCATGCCTTGCCTGGGCTGCGCACCAGGGCGGGCTCAAGATGGCACCCGCGTTCCTTTTTTTTCACTATCTTTCAAAACGGAAATTTTAAAATCTCATTTTTTTTTGCCTTTTTCTGGAAATTAGTGAAGGCAGCGCATCAAAGGTGCGCACCTCGCTGCCCACCACGGTGCGCAACGCCGGTGGGCACCCGGGAGTGCTTCGAAGTGTGCTCCAAGGTGCTGCGTGCACGTTGTCGGAGCCCGGTTTGCCCCGGGTGCGCACCTCGCGTGCACCTTCGTCGGGGTGGGCACCTTGGCTTGGTTTGCCCCGGCTGCGCTCCGAAGCGGGGTTATTGGAGCGCCGCCTCTTTTTTTGTCGGAGCGTTGGTTGTGGGGTTTCTCGCATTGGCTCTTCCGAGGCCCGGTTGCCACCCTGGCGCGCACGAAGTCGGAAGTAGGGTTAATTGCCCGGGTGCGCACCTTTGCCAGGGTGGCACCTTACCTGGGCTGCGCACCAGGGCGGGCTCAAGATGGCACGCGCGTTCCGTTTTTTTCACTATCTTTCAAAACGGAAATTTTAAAATCTCCTTTTTTTTTTGCCTTTTCTGGAAATTAGTGAAGGCAGCGCATCAAAGGTGCGCACCTCGCTGCCCACCTTGGTGTGCTCTGAGGTGCGCACCCGGGAGCGCTACGAAGTGTGCTCCAAGGTGCGGCGTGCACGTTGTCGGAGCCCGGTTTGCCCCGGGTGCGCACCTCGCCTGCACCTTGGCCGGGGTGGGCACCTTGGCTGGGTTTGCCCAGGGTGCGCTCCGAAGCGGGGTTACTGGAGCGCCCCCTCTTTTTTTGTCAGAGAGTTTGGTGGGGTTTCTCGCATTGGCTCTTCCCAGGCCCGGTTGTTGGGTGCGCTCCCACCCTGGCGCGCGCGAAGTTGGAAGTTGGGTTAATTGCCCGGGCGCGCACCTTCGCCAGGGTGGGCACCTTGGTGCGCAAACCTTGGCTGGGCTGCGCACCAGGGCGGGCTCAAGATGGCACCAGCATTCCCTTTTTCTCACTATCTTTCAAAACGGAAATTTTAAAATCTCGTTTTTTTTTTGCCTTTTATGGAAATTAGTGAAGGCATCGCATCAAAGGTGCGCACCTCGCTGCCCACCTTGGTGTGCTCCGAGATGCCCACCACGGTGCGCAACGCCGGTGCGAACCCGGGAGCGCCCCGATGTGTGCTCCAAGGTGCGGCGTGCACGAAGTCGGACCCCGGTTTGCCCCGGGTGCGCACCTCGCGTGCACCTTGGTGCGCACACCTTGGCTGGGTTGCGCGGCCTGGTGGGCACCATGGTGCGCACCAAGGAGCGCTCCGAAGTGTGCTCCAAGGTGCGGCGTGCACGAAGTCGGAGCCCGGTTTGCCCCGGGTGCGCACCTTCGCCGCGGTGGGCACCATGGCGTGCACGAAGTCGGAGCCCGGTTTGCCCCGGGTGCGCACCTCGCGTGCACCTTCGCCGGGGTGGGCACCTCGGCTGGGTTGCGCGCCCTGGTGCGCACCAAGGAGCGCTCTGAAGTGTGCTCCAAGGTGCGGCGTGCACGAAGTCAGAGCCCGGTTTGCCCCGGGTGTGCACCTCGGGTGCGCACCTCGCGTGCACCTTCGCTGCGGTGGGCACCTTGGCTGGGTTGCGCGCCTTGGTGGGCACCATGCAGTGCACGAAGTCGGAGCCCGGATTGCCCCGGGCGCGCACCTCCGCCAGGGTGGGCACCTTGGTGCGCACAACTTGCCTGGGCTGCGCACCAGGAAGGGCTCAAGATGGCACCCGCGTTCCGTTTTTTTCACTATCTTTCAGAACGGAAATTTTAAAATCTCGTTTTTTTTTGCCTTTTCTTGAAATTAGTGAAGGCAGCGCATCAAAGGTGCGCAACGCTGGTGCGAACCTGGGAGCGCTCCGATGTGTGCTCCAAGGTGCGGCGTGCACGAAGTCGGACCCCGGTTTGCCCCGGGTGCGCACCTCGCGTGCACCTTGGTGCGCACACCTTGGCTGGGTTGCGCGCCCTGGTGGGCACCATGGTGCGCACCAAGGAGCGCTCCGAAGTGTGCTCCAAGGTGCGGCGTGCACGAAGTCGGAGCCCGGTTTGCCCCGGGTGCGCACCTCGCGTGCACCTTCGCCGCGGTGGGCACCATGGCGTGCACGAAGTCGGAGCCCGGTTTGCCCCGGGTGCGCACCTCGCGTGCACCTTCGCCGGGGTGGGCACCTTGGTGTGCAGACCTTGGCTGGGTTGCGCGCCCTGGTGGGCACCATGGTGCGCACCAAGGAGCGCTCCGAAGTGTGCTCCAAGGTGCGGCCTGCACGAAGTCGGAGCCCGGTTTGCCCCGGGTGTGCACCTCGGGTGGGCACCTTGGTGCGCATGCCTTGCCTGGGCTGCGCACCAGGGCGGGCTCAAGATGGCACCCGCGTTCCTTTTTTTTCACTATCTTTCAAAACGGAAATTTTAAAATCTCATTTTTTTTTGCCTTTTTCTGGAAATTAGTGAAGGCAGCGCATCAAAGGTGCGCACCTCGCTGCCCACCACGGTGCGCAACGCCGGTGGGCACCCGGGAGTGCTTCGAAGTGTGCTCCAAGGTGCTGCGTGCACGTTGTCGGAGCCCGGTTTGCCCCGGGTGCGCACCTCGCGTGCACCTTCGTCGGGGTGGGCACCTTGGCTGGGTTTGCCCCGGCTGCGCTCCGAAGCGGGGTTATTGGAGCGCCGCCTCTTTTTTTGTCGGAGCGTTTGGTGGGGTTTCTCGCATTGGCTCTTCCGAGGCCCGGTTGCCACCCTGGCGCGCACGAAGTCGGAAGTAGGGTTAATTGCCCGGGTGCGCACCTTTGCCAGGGTGGGCACCTTACCTGGGCTGCGCACCAGGGCGGGCTCAAGATGGCACGCGCGTTCCGTTTTTTTCACTATCTTTCAAAACGGAAATTTTAAAATCTCCTTTTTTTTTTGCCTTTTCTGGAAATTAGTGAAGGCAGCGCATCAAAGGTGCGCACCTCGCTGCCCACCTTGGTGTGCTCTGAGGTGCGCACCCGGGAGCGCTACGAAGTGTGCTCCAAGGTGCGGCGTGCACGTTGTCGGAGCCCGGTTTGCCCCGGGTGCGCACCTCGCCTGCACCTTGGCCGGGGTGGGCACCTTGGCTGGGTTTGCCCAGGGTGCGCTCCGAAGCGGGGTTACTGGAGCGCCCCCTCTTTTTTTGTCAGAGCGTTTGGTGGGGTTTCTCGCATTGGCTCTTCCCAGGCCCGGTTGTTGGGTGCGCTCCCACCCTGGCGCGCGCGAAGTTGGAAGTTGGATTAATTGCCCGGGCGCGCACCTTCGCCAGGGTGGGCACCTTGGTGCGCACACCTTGGCTGGGCTGCGCACCAGGGCGGGCTCAAGATGGCACCAGCATTCCCTTTTTCTCACTATCTTTCAAAACGGAAATTTTAAAATCTCGTTTTTTTTTTGCCTTTTATGGAAATTAGTGAAGGCATCGCATCAAAGGTGCGCACCTCGCTGCCCACCTTGGTGTGCTCCGAGGTGCCCACCACGGTGCGCAACGCCGGTGCGAACCCGGGAGCGCCCCGATGTGTGCTCCAAGGTGCGGCGTGCACGAAGTCGGACCCCGGTTTGCCCCGGGTGCGCACCTCGCGTGCACCTTGGTGCGCACACCTTGGCTGGGTTGCGCGGCCTGGTGGGCACCATGGTGCGCACCAAGGAGCGCTCCGAAGTGTGCTCCAAGGTGCGGCGTGCACGAAGTCGGAGCCCGGTTTGCCCCGGGTACGCACCTCGCGTGCACCTTCGCCGGGGTGGGCACCTCGGCTGGGTTGCGCGCCCTGGTGCGCACCAAGGAGCGCTCCGAAGTGTGCTCCAAGGTGCGGCGTGCACGAAGTCGGAGCCCGGTTTGCCCCGGGTGCGCACCTTCGCCGCGGTGCGCACCATGGCGTGCACGAAGTCGGAGCCCGGTTTGCCCCGGGTGCGCACCTCGCGTGCACCTTCGGCGGGGTTGCGCGCCCTGGTGGGCACCATGGTGCGCACCAAGGAGCGCTCCGAAGTGTGCTCCAAGGTGCGGCGTGCACGAAGTCGGAGCCCGGTTTGCCCCGGGTGCGCACCTCGCGTGCACCTTCGGCGGGGTTGCGCGCCCTGGTGGGCACCATGGTGCGCACCAAGGAGCGCTCCGAAGTGTGCTCCAAGGTGCGGCGTGCACGAAGTCGGAGCCCGGTTTGCCCCGGGTGCGCACCTCGCGTGCACCTTCGCCGCGGTGGGCACCATGGCGTGCACGAAGTCGGAGCCCGGTTTGCCCCGGGTGCGCACCTCGCGTGCACCTTCGCCGGGGTGGGCACCTCGGCTGGGTTGCGCGCCCTGGTGCGCACCAAGGAGCGCTCCGAAGTGTGCTCCAAGGTGCGGCGTGCACGAAGTCGGAGCCCGGTTTGCCCCGGGTGCGCACCTCGCGTGCACCTTCGCCAGGGTGGGCACCTCGGTGCGCACACCTTCTCAATGTTTTCTTGCCTTTTCTGGAAATTGGTGAAGGCAGCGCATCAAAGGTGCGCACCTCGGTGTGCTCCGAGGTGCGAACCCGAGAGCGCTCCGAGGTGCCCACGAAGTCGAAAGTCGGGTTAATTGCATTGTTTTCCCCGGGTGCGCTCCGAGGTGCGCAACATCGGCGCGCACCAAGGAGGGCTCCGAAGTGTGCTCCAAGGTGCGCACGATGGCGTGCACCTCTGGTGCGCACGATTCGGAGCTCGGTTTGACCGGGGTGCGCACACCTTGGCTGGGTTGCGCACCTTTTGTGCGCTCCAAGGTGCGCACGAAGTCGGAGCTCGGTTTGCCCCGGGTGCGCACCTTCGCCAGGGTGCGCACCTTGATGCGCACGCCTTGGCTGGGCTGCGCACCTTGGTGGGCGCCATGGTGCGCACCTTTCGTGCGCTCCAAGGTGCGCACGAAGTCGGAGCTCGGTTTGCCCCGGGTGCGCACCTTGGTGGGCGCCATGGTGCACTCCGAGGTGCCCAAGATTGGTGCGCACCAAGGAGCGCTCCGAAGTGCGCTCCAAGGTGCGCGCGAAGTCGAAAGTTGGGTTAATTGTCCGGTTTGCCTCGGGTGCGCACCTTGCGTGCACCTTCGCCAGGGTGGGCGCCTTGGTGCGCACACCTTGGCTGGGCTGCGCACACCTTGGCACCCGCGTTTCCTTCATTTTAAATTTTTTTTTTTTACAATCTCTCAAGTGGGAAATTCTATAATCTCAACTTTTTTTGCCTTTTCAGGAAACTTTTGAATGGAGCGCATCATTGGTGCGCTCCGAAGTGTGCTCCAAAGCTCTCTCCAGCTGCGTGCACCTGCCCCGGCCGCGCACCCGGCCCCGCCCAGCTTCGCTCACCTGTCCCGGGCGTCTGGTGCGGAACCTTAGAGTAAGAAACATCACCGTGCACCTTGGCCAACGTGCGCGACTCGACCGAGCGCGCACTGGCCGAGGTGCACACCGATTTCACCTGGGTGCGCGCGCAGCACCTCGGGCGCACCGGGGTGCGCGCACAACGCCCGGGTTGCACCGTGGCCTGTGTGCTCGGGGTGCCTCGGGTGCGCGCTCGGTGTCGCCCCCGCGCGCGCGGTAGTGCGGGCAGCGCACCCCGGCCCGGCCCGGCCCCGACGAGAACGCAAACGGGCAAAAGGTTTATTCAAATAGCATTGCGACGCCCGGCGAAAAACTAAAAAAGGGTGCAACACCGGGACTTCCCGGGAGGTCACCCATCCCAGTACTACTCCGGCCCAAGCGCGCTTAACTGCGGAGTTCTGATGGGATCCGGTGCACTAATGCTGGTATGATCGCACCCGTTATGAGCTTGTCGCAGTGTGTACTTAGCAAACCGCGACCCACGTGCGAATCCACCCCGGCCACCCACCCCCGTCGAGGTGCACACCCTCCCTCGCGAAGTGCGCCCCGTTCGCCAAGTGTGAGCCCTGCCCGGGTGCGCGCACCTTGCTAGGGCGTCGGGTGTGCACCCGGCCCGGCCTACGTGCGTGCACCTGGAGGGGGCGTCGTGTGCGTGCAGTGTCCCGTCTGCAACGCGGTGCCCACACACCACCTCGGGCGCAACGACCTGCGCTCACATGTGGGCCGAGTGCACCTTGGTGCATGTTCGGGGCGCCTCGGGTGCACGCTCGATCTTGCCCCGGTGCACCAAGGCGCTCGGTTTGCCCCGGGTGCGCACTTGGTGCAAGGTGGGCACCCAAAATAGGGATCAAGCACCAAAACACAAGTTTCGGGATGCAAAATGGGACCCAAGGACCACAAATGCGTTCCAAGACCCATGATGGGTCCACGAGAACAAAAATGTGTTCCGAGACTTAATAAACAAATATTGGGTTTTAGGAGAAGAAACATGCTCTGATGCCCAAAACGAGAATCGACCCCGAAAAGGCCACAGGCCAAAAGTGGGATGCGAGACAAAAAAAAATGGGACCCGAGGACCAAAATTGGGTTCCCAGGTCGAAGACAGGGCAACCGGACAAGAAACGACCTCTAAGGCTCGAAATGAGTCCCGACGACTAAAACTTGACAAGAAGCACCCATCAGGCACCCAACTCGACACCCATGGGATGCCGACCCACCCGGGCTTCCACCTAGCACACCTTGGCACCCACCCACCCTCGCACCCAACCTCGCACCCAACTTAGCACCTTTGAACCCACATTGGCACTCACCCTGACCCTGGCACCTTGGAACCCACATTGGCACTCACCTTGACCCTGGCACCCACCTTTGCACTCACCTTGGGACCCACCCTGGCTCCCACCTCGGCACCCACCCAGACACCCACCTTGGTTCCTTGGCACCCACCTTGGATCCTTGGCACCCACCCCGACACCCACCTTGGCACGCAACTTGGCTACTTGCCACCCACCTTGGCTCCTTGACGCCCACCCCGACAACCACCCCGTGACCTACCCTGGCTAGGGTTGGTGCACACCCACCCTGGTGCCCACCTTGGCACCCACCCTATGACCCACCTTGGCACGCACCTTAGTACCCACCCCGTTACCCACCCTAGGACCCACCCCGTGACCCACCTTGGCCAGGGTGGGTGCACCCACCCTGGTGCCCACCTTGGCACCCACCCATCCTAGCACCCAGCCTGTGACCGGGCTTGGAACCCAACCTTGCACCCGCACCCGTCTTGGCCAGTGTGGGTGCGCACCCATCCTGGCACCCACGTTGTGACACACCCTTTAACCCACGCACCCTAGCACCCACGTTGGCACCCACCTTGGAACCCAACCTAGCAACTTGGCACCCACCCCGTGACCCACCTTGGCATCCACCATAGCAGTCGCCGACTTGGCACCCACCTCGGCACCCACCTTGACACTTGTGGACCCACCTTGCCACTCACCCTAGCATCGACCCATCCTAGCACCCACCCTGGCACCTTTGCACCCTAGCACTCACCCATCCTAGCACCTAACCTGTGACCCACCTTGACACTCACCCTCGCACCCACCTTGGAACCCAACCTAGCACCCACCCACCCTGACACCAACCCTAGCACCTACCCACCCTTGCACCCACCCTGTGACCCATCTTGGCACCCACCCATCCTACCACTCAACCTATCACCCACCTTCTCACCCACCTTGGCATCCACCTTAGCACCCACCCACACTGGCACCTTGGCACCCACCTCGGGCAAGGTGGGTGCACACCCACCCTGGCACCCAATTTAGAACCCACCGAGCATGTTACCCACCTTGGCACCCACATTGCAGCCCACCCTAGTACCCACCCTATGACCCACATTGGCATCCACACCCTAGCACCCAGGCACCTCGACACCCGCCTTGACACCCACCCTAGCACTGAACCTGTGACCCACCTTGGAACTCACCCTAGAACCCACCCACCCTGTGAACCACCTTGGCATCCACCTTAGCACCCACCCACCTTGGCACCCACTCTAGCACTCACCCATCCTAACACCCAACTTGTTACCCACCTTGGCACCCGCCCTCGCGTCCACCTTGAAACCCACCCTAGCACCCACCCACGCAGGAGCCCACCTTGGCACCCAACCTAACACCCACGCATCCTGGCACCCAACTTGTGACCCACCTTGGAACCCACCCTAGTACCCACCTTTGAACCCACTATATCACCAACCCACCTTGGCACCCACCCTATGACCCTCTTTGGAATCCACCCTAGCACGCACCCACCCTGGCACCCACCATGGAGCGCACCCTAGCACCCACCCACCTCGGCACGCACCTCAACACCCACCTTGGTGTGCGCACTGCGCCAACCTCTCAAAGACCCTATGTGGTGCGCTCCAAAGTGTACACCTTTGGTGCGCTCCAAGGTGCGCACCTTTGGTGCACACCGAGGTGCACACCAAAGTGTGCACCGAGGTGAGCACCAAAGTGCACTCCAGGGTGCACACCAAGGCGTGCACCTTTGGTGCGGTCAATGCAAACGAATTCGGAAGTTGGGGTCGATGTCCTAATCGCTGCTGCAGACTACACGTATGAGAATCGGACAAATAGCTTTATATAGGGGAGGTGTTGCGTTTGATGGGTCGACTCCCCTGGTTGTGTGCACTGCACCAACTTCAAAGACCCTGTCTTGTTTAAGAAGTCAAAAGTTGGGGTGGATGTCCTAATCATTGCTGCAGTCTACGCATGTATGAGAATCAGACAAATAGCTTATATAGGGGAGGTGTTGCATTCGGTGGGTTGACTCCCCTGGTTGTGCGCACTGCGCCAACCTCAAAGACCCCGCATAGCAGAAGAAGTCGGAAGTCGGATTTTGGTGAGCACCAAGGCGTGCACCTTTGGTGCGGTCAACGCAGACGAATTCAGAAGTTGGGGTGGATGTCCTAATCGTTGTTGCAGGCTACACATGTATGAGAATCAGACAAATAGCTTATATAGGGGAGGTGTTGGGTTTGATGGGTCAACTCCCTTGGTTGTGCGCATTACGCCAACCTCAAAGACCTTGTTTTCGTTAAGAAGTCAAAAGTTGGGGTCAATGTCCTAATGGCTCCTGCAGGCTACACATGTATGAGAATCGGACAAATAGCTTATATAGGGGAGGTGTTGGGTTTGATGGGTCGACTCCCCTGGTTGTGCGCATTACGTCAACCTCAAAGACCTTGTTTTCGTTAAGAAGTCAAAAGTTGGGGTCGATGTCCTAATTGCTCCTGTAGACTACACATGTATGAGAATCAGACAAATAGCTTATATAGGGGAGGTGTTGGGTTTGATGGGTTGACTCCCCTAGTTGTTCGCATTACACCAACCTCAAAGACCTTGTTTTCGTTTAGAAGCCGAAAGTTGGGGTCGATGTCCTAATTGCTCCTGCAGGCTACGCATGTATGAGAATCAGACAAATAGCTTATATAGGGGAGGTGTTGGGTTTGATGGGTCGACTCCCCTGGTTGTGCGCATTGCGCCAACCTCAAAGACCCTGCATTGCGGATGAAGTCGAAAGTCAGAGTTTGGTGTGCTACAAGGTGTGGTCGAAGGTGCTCACCTAGGTGTGCACCTTTGGAGCACAGGAAAAGTGCCCTCCAAAAGTGCGCACCTTTGGAGTGCACAAAAGTGCCCTCCAAAAGTGCGCACCTTTGGAGCGCAGAAAAGTGCCCTCCAAAAAGTGCCCTCCAAAAGTGCGCACCTTTGGAGCGCAGAAAAGTGCCCTCCAAAAAGTGCCCTCCAAAAGT
The DNA here is from genome assembly GCF_030272615.1 of Cryptomeria japonica. Classification (NCBI taxonomy): domain Eukaryota; kingdom Viridiplantae; phylum Streptophyta; class Pinopsida; order Cupressales; family Cupressaceae; genus Cryptomeria; species Cryptomeria japonica. The sequence goes on along the minus strand of NW_026728986.1, from coordinate 121,928 downwards.
GCGCACCTTTGGAGCGCAGAAAAGTGCCCTCCAAAAAGTGCCCTCCAAAAGTGCGCACCTTTGGAGCGCAGAAAAGTGCCCTCCAAAAAGTGCCCTCCAAAAGTGCGCACCTTTGGAGCGCAGAAAAGTGCCCTCCAAAAAGTGCCCTCCAAAAGTGCGCACCTTTGGAGCGCAGAAAAGTGCCCTCCAAAAAGTGCCCTCCAAAAGTGCGCACCTTTGGAGCGCAGAAAAGTGCCCTCCAAAAAGTGCCCTCCAAAAGTGCGCACCTTTGGAGCGCAGAAAAGTGCCCTCCAAAAAGTGCCCTCCAAAAGTGCGCACCTTTGGAGCGCAGAAAAGTGCCCTCCAAAAAGTGCCCTCCAAAAGTGCGCACCTTTGGAGCGCAGAAAAGTGCCCTCCAAAAAGTGCCCTCCAAAAGTGCGCACCTTTGGAGCGCAGAAAAGTGCCCTCCAAAAGTGCGCACTTTTGGTGCGCACCAAGGCGCTGGTTCGGTCGTTGCAGGCGAGTTCGGAAGTTGGGGTCGATGTCCTGAGCGGAGGTGCAAACTACACAGGTGTCGGAATCGGACAAATAGCTTATATAGGGGAGGTGTATGCTTCGATGGGTCGACTCCCCAGGTTGAGCGCACCGCGCCAACCTCAAAGACCCTACGGTATGGATGAAGTCGGAAGTTGGGTCCGATGACCGATTCGATTAGTAGGTATGCTCATGAGGTCGGAATTTGGGTCCGATGACCTGCCATGTGCAGGAAGGCGAATGTTGACACTGTGCGTTGCAAGGTGCACACCAAGGCGCTGGTGCGGTCTTTTTAGTCGAGTTCGGAAGTTGGGGTCGATGTCCTGATCGGAGGTGCAAGCTACACAGGTGTGGGAATCGGACAAATAGCTTATATAGGGGAGGTGTATGCTTCGTTGGGTCGACTCCCCGGGTTGAGCGCACCGCGCCAACCTCAAAGACCCTACGGTATGGATGAAGTCGGAAGTTGGGTCCGATGACCGATTCGATATGTAGGCATACTCGCGAGGTCGGAATTTGGGTCCGATGACCTGCCACGTGCAGGAAGGCGAATGTTGGCACTGTGCGTTGCAAGGTGCGCACCAAGGCGCTGGTTCGGTCGTTGGAGGCGAGTTCGGAAGTTGGGGTCGATGTCTTGATCGGAGGTGCAAACTACACAGGTGTGGGAATCGGACAAATAGCTTATATAGGGGAGGTGTATGCTTCGTTGGGTCGACTCCCCGGGTTGAGCGCACCGCGCCAACCTCAAAGACCCTACGGTATGGATGAAGTCGGAAGTTGGGTCCGATGACCGATTCGATATGTAGGCATATTCGCGAGGTCGGAATTTGGGTCCGATGACCTGCCATGTGCAGGAAGGCGAATGTTGGGACTGTGCGTCGCAAGGTGCGCACCAAGGCGCTGGTGCCGTCGTTGCAGTCGAGTTCGGAAGTTGGGGTCGATGTCCTGGTCAGAGGTGCAAACTACACAGGTGTGGGAATCGGACAAATAGCTTATATAGGGGAGGTGTATGCTTCGATGGGTCGACTCCCTGGGTTGAGCGCACCGCGCCAACCTCAAAGACCCTACAGTATGGATGAAGTCGGAAGTTGGGTCCGATGACCGATTCGATACGTAGGCATATTGGCGAGGTCTGAATTTGTGTCCGATGACCTGCCATGCGCAGGAAGGCGGAATTTGGGTCCGATGACCGAGTTGATGGCGTGCCATGCGCAGAAAGGCGGAATTTGGGTCCGATGACCGAGTTGATGTTGATGGCCCGCCATGCACAGGAAGGCGGAATTTGGGTCCGATGACCGATTTGAAGGCGTGCCATACGCAAAAAGGCGGAGTTTGGGTCCGATGACCGAGTTGATATTGATGGCCCGCCATGCGCAGGAAGGCGGAATTTGGGTCCGATGACCTGACATACGCATGGAGTCCGACTCGGGGGCCGATGTTCGATTCGATGACTTGCATTGTGGGTAAAGTCGGAAGTTGTGGTCTTTGACCCGATTCGATGACCAGACTTCGGCTGCTTGAGAATCGGACAAATAACTTATATAGGGGAGGTAGTGTTCTCGAGCATCCTCCCCCCGTGCCCGTTTATGTCGATTGATGCTGGTGCTCGACTGGTTGGAGCGCTCGGATGCAAAAATCTTGCACCAGGATTTATCGATTGTGATGGACACGGCAAGTCTCCTGATTGCTATGCAGGAGCTCATCGTGAATCTCTATGCGGCCTTGGTATGGACTCGACCTGCGGAATGGTTCGGCAATGGTAGTCGCTCCAACACGTCCTTGCAATGGCCACAGAGGTGATTCGACTAGAGCTCCAGTCTAGCTTTTGGGTTGCTTGGCGGACTGGTATAGCCGCGATCGAGTTCCGGCCATGAACGTTTTAGATAGCTCTTGGGCTTTCTGGGACGGAAGTCGGAAGTTTGGGCTGTTGTCCGATTTGATGACCATTCTTCGGATGTGTGAGAATCGGACAAATAACTTATATAGGGGACTGTGTTGTCTCACGCAGCCCCCTCCGTGCCCCTCTATCTCGACCGATGTTGGTGCTTGAAAGGGTTGGGATCGCTCGGATTTATAAACGTGCACCACCATTTGTCGAGTGTGAGGGACGCGGCAGGTCTCCTAAATGCTATGCGGGCGCTCTCTGAGAATCTCTATCCGGCCTCGACACAGACTAGTCTTGCTGAATGGTTTGGCACTGGTAGTCGATCCAACACGTCGTTGTTGTGGCCGCCTAGGCGATTCGATTCGAGCCCCCGTCTAGCTTTTGGGTTGCTTGGCGGATTTTGCCCTATCCGCAAGTGAGCTCGGTCCCTAAACGTTCGAGAAACCCGATTGCTATGCGCCGACTCTCTTTCTTGCGAGCCTCCATCTAGCTTTTGGGTCTCTACGGAACGGAAGTCGGAATCTGGGACCGTTGTTTGATTCGACGAGGCAGACTACGGTTGTGCGAGAATCGGACAAATAACTTATATAGGGGAGGTGTTGACTGGAGCATTCTCCCCCGTGCCCCTCTAACTCGACCAATGCTGGCGCTCGAACGGTGGTAGCGCTCGGATTTTCATTGAGCGCCAGCATTGGTCGATTTAGAGGGGCATGCGAGATTCCCGAATGCTATGCGAGGGCTCTAACGGAAATGTCTATTGGTTTCGGTATGGATGCAATTGCGAGTGGTTCGGCAAAGGTAGTCGTTCCGATGCGTCCATGTCGTGGCCAAATCGATAATTCGATTTGAGCCCTCGTATAGCATTTGGGTCTCTCGATGTGATTCCGCATTCCAGTCCCTTTGGGCACTGCTTGAGCCGCATCCCAGGGGGTTCCCTTCCCAATAATCTGCCTCGCAACCCGATTGCTATGCGGTGAGGCTCCTCGGCCGCCTCGGAACTATCTGTGTATCAGACGCATCGCGGGATAAGGGGTTGGCAACGGTAGTCGCCCCAAGCGCGTCCGATGCTTGGACCATTCCGAGGCGGCCCTGAAGCCTCTTCCGTCTAGCCGTTGGGTCCTTCTCGCCGCATCCCTCGCCTCGCACCCCGATTGCTATGCGGTGAGGCTCCTCGGCCGCCTCGGAACTATCTGTGTATCGGACGCGTCGCGGGATAAGGGGTTGTCACTGGTAGTCGCCCCAAGCGCGTCCGATGCTTGGACCATTCCGAGGCGGCCCTGAAGCCTCTTCCGTCTAGCCGTTGGGTCCTTCTCGCCGCATCCCTCGCCTCGCACCCCGATTGCTATGCGGTGAGGCTCCTCGGCCGCCTCGGAACTATCTGTGTATCGGACGCGTCGCGGGATAAGGGGTTGTCATTGGTAGTCGCCCCAAGCGCGTCCGATGCTTGGACCATTCCGAGGCGGCCCTGAAGCCTCTTCCGTCTAGCCGTTGGGTCCTTCTCGCCGCATCCCTCGCCTCGCACCCCGATTGCTATGCGGTGAGGCTCCTCGGCCGCCTCGGAACTATCTGTGTATCGGACGCGTCGCGGGATAAGGGGTTGTCACTGGTAGTCGCCCCAAGCGCGTCCGATGCTTGGACCATTCCGAGGCGGCCCTGAAGCCTCTTCCGTCTAGCCGTTGGGTCCTTCTCGCCGCATCCCTCGCCTCGCACCCCGATTGCTATGCGGTGAGGCTCCTCGGCCGCCTCGGAACTATCTGTGTATCGGACGCGTCGCGGGATAAGGGGTTGTCACTGGTAGTCGCCCCAAGCGCGTTCGATGCTTGGACCATTCCGAGGCGGCCCTGAAGCCTCTTCCGTCTAGCCGTTGGGTCCTTCTCGCCGCATCCCTCGCCTCGCACCCCGATTGCTATGCGGTGAGGCTCCTCGGCCGCCTTGGAACTATCTGTGTATCGGACGCGTCGCGGGATAAGGGGTTGTCACTGGTAGTCGCCCCAAGCGCGTCCGATGCTTGGACCATTCCGAGGCGGACCCGAAGCCTCTTCCGTCTAGCCGTTGGGTCCTTCTCGCCGCATCCTTCGCCTCGCACCCCGATTGCTATGCGGTGAGGCTCCTCGGCCGCCTCGGAACTATCTGTGTATCGGACGCGTCGCGGGATAAGGGGTTGTCACTGGTAGTCGCCCCAAGCGCGTCCGATGCTTGGACCATTCCGAGGCGGACCCGAAGCCTCTTCCGTCTAGCCGTTGGGTCCTTCTCGCCGCATCCCTCGCCTCGCACCCCGATTGCTATGCGGTGAGGCTCCTCGGCCGCCTTGGAACTATCTGTGTATCGGACGCGTCGCGGGATAAGGGGTTGTCACTGGTAGTCGCCCCAAGCGCGTCCGATGCTTGGACCATTCCGAGGCGGACCCGAAGCCTCTTCCGTCTAGCCGTTGGGTCCTTCTCGCCGCATCCCTCGCCTCGCACCCCGATTGCTATGCGGTGAGGCTCCTCGGCCGCCTTGGAACTATCTGTGTATCGGACGCGTCGCGGGATAAGGGGTTGTCACTGGTAGTCGCCCCAAGCGCGTCCGATGCTTGGACCATTCCGAGGCGGACCCGAAGCCTCTTCCGTCTAGCCGTTGGGTCCTTCTCGCCGCATCCCTCGCCTCGCACCCCGATTGCTATGCGGTGAGGCTCCTCGGCCGCCTTGGAACTATCTGTGTATCGGACGCGTCGCGGGATAAGGGGTTGTCACTGGTAGTCGCCCCAAGCGCGTCCGATGCTTGGACCATTCCGAGGCGGCCCCGAAGCCTCTTCCGTCTAGCCGTTGGGTCCTTCTCGCCGCATCCCTCGCCTCGCACCCCGATTGCTATGCGGTGAGGCTCCTCGGCCGCCTTGGAACTATCTGTGTATCGGACGCGTCGCGGGATAAGGGGTTGTCACTGGTAGTCGCCCCAAGCGCGTCCGATGCTTGGACCATTCCGAGGCGGCCCCGAAGCCTCTTCCGTGTAGCCGTTGGGTCCTTCTCGCCGCATCCCTCGCCTCGCACCCCGATTGCTATGCGGTGAGGCTCCTCGGCCGCCTTGGAACTATCTGTGTATCGGACGCGTCGCGGGATAAGGGGTTGTCACTGGTAGTCGCCCCAAGCGCGTCCGATGCTTGGACCATTCCGAGGCGGACCTGAAGCCTCTTCCCTCTAGCCGTTGGGGCTTTCTCGCCGCATCCCTCGCCTCGCACCCTGATTGCTATGCTGTGAGGCTCCTCGGCCGCCTTGGAACTATCTGTGTATCGGACGCATCGCGGGATAAGGGGTTGGCAGTGGTAGTCGCCCCAAGCGCATCCGATGCTTGGACCATTCCGAGGCGGCCCTGCAGCCTCTTCCGTCTAGCCGTTGGGGCCATCTCGCCGCATCCCCCACCTCGCACCACGATTGCTATGCGGTGAGGCTCCTTGGCCGCCTCGGAACTATCTGTGTATCGGACGCATCGCGGGATAAGGGGTTGTCACTGGTAGTCGCCCCAAGCGCGTCCGATGCTTGGACTATTCCGAGGCGGCCCTGCAGCCTCTTCCGTCTAGCCGTTGGGGCCATCTCGCTGCATCCCCCACCTCCTCGGCCGCCTCGGAACTATCTGTGTATCGGACGCATCGCGGGATAAGGGGTTGGCAGTGGTAGTCGCCCCAAGCGCGTCCGATGCTTGGACTATTCCGAGGCAGCCCTGCAGCCTCTTCCGTCTAGCCTTTGGGGCCATCTCGCCGCATCCCTCGCCTCGCACCCCGATTGCTATGCGGTGAGGCTCCTCGGCCGCCTGGGAACTATCTTCGTATCGGACGCATCGCGGGATAAGGGGTTGTCACTGGTAGTCGCCCCAAGCGCGTCCGATGCTTGGACTATTCCGAGGCGGCCCTGTGGCCTCTTCCGTCTAGCCGTTGGGGCCATCTCGCCGCATCCCCCACCTCGCACCCCGATTGCTATGCGGTGAGGCTCTTCGGCCGCCTTGGAACTATCTTCGTATCGGACGCATCGCGGGATAAGGGGTTGTCACTGGTAGTGGCCCCAAGCGCGTCCGATGCTTGGACTATTCCGAGGCGGCCCTGCAGCCTCTTCCGTCTAGCCGTTGGGGCCATCTCGCCGCATCCCCCACCTCGCACCCCGATTGCTATGCGGTGAGGCTCCTCGGCCGCCTTGGAACTATCTTCGTATCGGACGCATCGCGGGATAAGGGGTTGTCACTGGTAGTCGCCCCAAGCGCGTCCGATGCTTGGACTATTCCGACGCGGCCCTGTGGCCTCTTCCGTCTAGCCGTTGGGGCCATCTCGCCGCATCCCCCACCTCGCACCCCGATTGCTATGCGGTGAGGCTCCTCGGCCGCCTTGGAACCATCTTCGTATCGGACGCATCGCGGGATAGGGGGCTGTCACTGGTAGTCGCCCCAAGCGTGTCCGATGCTTGGACCATTCCTAGGCGGCCCTGAAGCCTCTTCCGTCTAGCCGTTGGGGCCTTCCCGCCCCATCCCTCGCCTCGCACCCCCGATTGCTATGCGGTGAGGCTCCTC
>NW_026728986.1:80000-102500 GCF_030272615.1 Cryptomeria japonica | reverse complement strand
TTTTTTTGCCTTTTATGGAAATTAGTGAAGGCATCGCATCAAAGGTGCGCACCTCGCTGCCCACCTTGGTGTGCTCCGAGGTGCCCACCACGGTGCGCAACGCCGGTGCGAACCCGGGAGCGCCCCGATGTGTGCTCCAAGGTGCGGCGTGCACGAAGTCGGACCCCGGTTTGCCCCGGGTGCGCACCTCGCGTGCACCTTGGTGCGCACACCTTGGCTGGGTTGCGCGGCCTGGTGGGCACCATGGTGCGCACCAAGGAGCGCTCCGAAGTGTGCTCCAAGGTGCGGCGTGCACGAAGTCGGAGCCCGGTTTGCCCCGGGTACGCACCTTCGCCGGGGTGGGCACCTCGGCTGGGTTGCGCGCCCTGGTGCGCACCAAGGAGCGCTCCGAAGTGTGCTCCAAGGTGCGGCGTGCACGAAGTCGGAGCCCGGTTTGCCCCGGGTGCGCACCTCGCGTGCACCTTCGGCGGGGTTGCGCGCCCTGGTGGGCACCATGGTGCGCACCAAGGAGCGCTCCGAAGTGTGCTCCAAGGTGCGGCGTGCACGAAGTCGGAGCCCGGTTTGCCCCGGGTGCGCACCTCGCGTGCACCTTCGGCGGGGTTGCGCGCCCTGGTGGGCACCATGGTGCGCACCAAGGAGCGCTCCGAAGTGTGCTCCAAGGTGCGGCGTGCACGAAGTCGGAGCCCGGTTTGCCCCGGGTGCGCACCTCGCGTGCACCTTCGCCGCGGTGGGCACCATGGCGTGCACGAAGTCGGAGCCCGGTTTGCCCCGGGTGCGCACCTCGCGTGCACCTTCGCCGGGGTGGGCACCTCGGCTGGGTTGCGCGCCCTGGTGCGCACCAAGGAGCGCTCCGAAGTGTGCTCCAAGGTGCGGCGTGCACGAAGTCGGAGCCCGGTTTGCCCCGGGTGCGCACCTCGCGTGCACCTTCGCCAGGGTGGGCACCTCGGTGCGCACACCTTCTCAATGTTTTCTTGCCTTTTCTGGAAATTGGTGAAGGCAGCGCATCAAAGGTGCGCACCTCGGTGTGCTCCGAGGTGCGAACCCGAGAGCGCTCCGAGGTGCCCACGAAGTCGAAAGTCGGGTTAATTGCATTGTTTTCCCCGGGTGCGCTCCGAGGTGCGCAACATCGGCGCGCACCAAGGAGGGCTCCGAAGTGTGCTCCAAGGTGCGCACGATGGCGTGCACCTCTGGTGCGCACGATTCGGAGCTCGGTTTGACCGGGGTGCGCACACCTTGGCTGGGTTGCGCACCTTTTGTGCGCTCCAAGGTGCGCACGAAGTCGGAGCTCGGTTTGCCCCGGGTGCGCACCTTCGCCAGGGTGCGCACCTTGATGCGCACGCCTTGGCTGGGCTGCGCACCTTGGTGGGCGCCATGGTGCGCACCTTTCGTGCGCTCCAAGGTGCGCACGAAGTCGGAGCTCGGTTTGCCCCGGGTGCGCACCTTGGTGGGCGCCATGGTGCACTCCGAGGTGCCCAAGATTGGTGCGCACCAAGGAGCGCTCCGAAGTGCGCTCCAAGGTGCGCGCGAAGTCGAAAGTTGGGTTAATTGTCCGGTTTGCCTCGGGTGCGCACCTTGCGTGCACCTTCGCCAGGGTGGGCGCCTTGGTGCGCACACCTTGGCTGGGCTGCGCACACCTTGGCACCCGCGTTTCCTTCATTTTAAATTTTTTTTTTTTACAATCTCTCAAGTGGGAAATTCTATAATCTCAACTTTTTTTGCCTTTTCAGGAAACTTTTGAATGGAGCGCATCATTGGTGCGCTCCGAAGTGTGCTCCAAAGCTCTCTCCAGCTGCGTGCACCTGCCCCGGCCGCGCACCCGGCCCCGCCCAGCTTCGCTCACCTGTCCCGGGCGTCTGGTGCGGAACCTTAGAGTAAGAAACATCACCGTGCACCTTGGCCAACGTGCGCGACTCGACCGAGCGCGCACTGGCCGAGGTGCACACCGATTTCACCTGGGTGCGCGCGCAGCACCTCGGGCGCACCGGGGTGCGCGCACAACGCCCGGGTTGCACCGTGGCCTGTGTGCTCGGGGCGCCTCGGGTGCGCGCTCGGTGTCGCCCCCGCGCGCGCGGTAGTGCGGGCAGCGCACCCCGGCCCGGCCCGGCCCCGACGAGAACGCAAACAGGCAAAAGGTTTATTCAAATAGCATTGCGATGCCCGGCGAAAAACTAAAAAAGGGTGCAACACCGGGACTTCCCGGGAGGTCACCCATCCCAGTACTACTCCGGCCCAAGCGCGCTTAACTGCGGAGTTCTGATGGGATCCGGTGCACTAACGCTGGTATGATCGCACCCGTTATGAGCTTGTCGCAGTGTGTACTTAGCAAACCGCGACCCACGTGCGAATCCACCCCGGCCACCCACCCCCGTCGAGGTGCACACCCTCCCTCGCGAAGTGCGCCCCGTTCGCCAAGTGTGAGCCCTGCCCGGGTGCGCGCACCTTGCTAGGGCGTCGGGTGTGCACCCGGCCCGGCCTACGTGCGTGCACCTGTAGGGGGCGTCGTGTGCGTGCAGTGTCCCGTCTGCAATGCGGTGCCCACACACCACCTCGGGCGCAACGACCTGCGCTCACATGTGGGCCGAGTGCACCTTGGTGCATGTTCGGGGCGCCTCGGGTGCACGCTCGATCTTGCCCCGGTGCACCAAGGCGCTCGGTTTGCCCCGGGTGCGCACTTGGTGCAAGGTGGGCACCCAAAATAGGGATCAAGCACCAAAACACAAGTTTCGGGATGCAAAATGGGACCCAAGGACCACAAATGCGTTCCAAGACCCATGATGGGTCCACGAGAACAAAAATGTGTTCCGAGACTTAATAAACAAATATTGGGTTTTAGGAGAAGAAACATGCTCTGATGCCCAAAACGAGAATCGACCCCGAAAAGGCCACAGGCCAAAAGTGGGATGCGAGACAAAAAAAAATGGGACCCGAGGACCAAAATTGGGTTCCCAGGTCGAAGACAGGGCAACCGGACAAGAAACGACCTCTAAGGCTCGAAATGAGTCCCGACGACTAAAACTTGACAAGAAGCACCCATCAGGCACCCAACTCGACACCCATGGGATGCCGACCCACCCGGGCTTCCACCTAGCACACCTTGGCACCCACCCACCCTCGCACCCAACCTCGCACCCAACTTAGCACCTTTGAACCCACATTGGCACTCACCCTGACCCTGGCACCTTGGAACCCACATTGGCACTCACCTTGACCCTGGCACCCACCTTTGCACTCACCTTGGGACCCACCCTGGCTCCCACCTCGGCACCCACCCAGACACCCACCTTGGTTCCTTGGCACCCACCTTGGATCCTTGGCACCCACCCCGACACCCACCTTGGCACGCAACTTGGCTACTTGCCACCCACCTTGGCTCCTTGACGCCCACCCCGACAACCACCCCGTGACCTACCCTGGCTAGGGTTGGTGCACACCCACCCTGGTGCCCACCTTGGCACCCACCCTATGACCCACCTTGGCACGCACCTTAGTACCCACCCCGTTACCCACCCTAGGACCCACCCCGTGACCCACCTTGGCCAGGGTGGGTGCCTTGGTGCGCACAACTTGCCTGGGCTGCACACCAGGGCGGGCTCAAGATGGCACCCGCGTTCCGTTTTTTTCACTATCTTTCAAAACGGAAATTTTAAAATCTCATTTTTTTCTTTTTTTTGCCTTTTCTGGAAATTAGTGAAGGCAGCGCATCAAAGGTGCGCAATGCTGGTGCGAACCCGGGAGCGCTCCGATGTGTGCTCCAAGGTGCGGCGTGCACGAAGTCCGAGCCCGGTTTGCCCCGGGTGCGCACCTCGCGTGCACCTTCGCCGGGGTGAGCACCTTGGCTGGGTTGCGCGCCCTGGTGCGTACCAAGGAGCGCTCTGAAGTGTGCTCCAAGGTGCGGCGTGCACGAAGTCGGAGCCCGGTTTGCCCCGGGTGTGCACCTCGGGTGCGCACCTCGCGTGCACCTTCGCTGCGGTGGGCACCTTGGCTGGGTTGCGCGCCTTGGTGGGCACCATGCAGTGCACGAAGTCGGAGCCCGGTTTGCCCCGGGCGCGCACCTCCGCCAGGGTGGGCACCTTGGTGCGCACAACTTGCCTGGGCTGCGCATCAGGAAGGGCTCAAGATGGCACCCGCGTTCCGTTTTTTTCACTATCTTTCAGAACGGAAATTTTAAAATATCGTTTTTTTTTGCCTTTTCTGGAAATTAGTGAAGGCAGCGCATCAAAGGTGCGCAACGCTGGTGCGAACCTGGGAGCGCTCCGATGTGTGCTCCAAGGTGCGGCGTGCACGAAGTCGGAGCCCGGTTTGCCTCGGGTGCGCCCTGGTGGGCACCATGGTGCGCACCAAGGAGCGCTCCGAAGTGTGCTCCAAGGTGCGGCCTGCACGAAGTCGGAGCCCGGTTTGCCCCGGGTGTGCACCTCGGGTGGGCACCTTGGTGCGCATGCCTTGCCTGGGCTGCGCACCAGGGCGGGCTCAAGATGGCACCCGCGTTCCTTTTTTTTCACTATCTTTCAAAACGGAAATTTTAAAATCTCATTTTTTTTTGCCTTTTTCTGGAAATTAGTGAAGGCAGCGCATCAAAGGTGCGCACCTCGCTGCCCACCACGGTGCGCAACGCCGGTGGGCACCCGGGAGTGCTTCGAAGTGTGCTCCAAGGTGCTGCGTGCACGTTGTCGGAGCCCGGTTTGCCCCGGGTGCGCACCTCGCGTGCACCTTCGTCGGGGTGGGCACCTTGGCTTGGTTTGCCCCGGCTGCGCTCCGAAGCGGGGTTATTGGAGCGCCGCCTCTTTTTTTGTCGGAGCGTTTGGTGGGGTTTCTCGCATTGGCTCTTCCGAGGCCCGGTTGCCACCCTGGCGCGCACGAAGTCGGAAGTAGGGTTAATTGCCCGGGTGCGCACCTTTGCCAGGGTGGCACCTTACCTGGGCTGCGCACCAGGGCGGGCTCAAGATGGCACGCGCGTTCCGTTTTTTTCACTATCTTTCAAAACGGAAATTTTAAAATCTCCTTTTTTTTTTGCCTTTTCTGGAAATTAGTGAAGGCAGCGCATCAAAGGTGCGCACCTCGCTGCCCACCTTGGTGTGCTCTGAGGTGCGCACCCGGGAGCGCTACGAAGTGTGCTCCAAGGTGCGGCGTGCACGTTGTCGGAGCCCGGTTTGCCCCGGGTGCGCACCTCGCCTGCACCTTGGCCGGGGTGGGCACCTTGGCTGGGTTTGCCCAGGGTGCGCTCCGAAGCGGGGTTACTGGAGCGCCCCCTCTTTTTTTGTCAGAGAGTTTGGTGGGGTTTCTCGCATTGGCTCTTCCCAGGCCCGGTTGTTGGGTGCGCTCCCACCCTGGCGCGCGCGAAGTTGGAAGTTGGGTTAATTGCCCGGGCGCGCACCTTCGCCAGGGTGGGCACCTTGGTGCGCAAACCTTGGCTGGGCTGCGCACCAGGGCGGGCTCAAGATGGCACCAGCATTCCCTTTTTCTCACTATCTTTCAAAACGGAAATTTTAAAATCTCGTTTTTTTTTTGCCTTTTATGGAAATTAGTGAAGGCATCGCATCAAAGGTGCGCACCTCGCTGCCCACCTTGGTGTGCTCCGAGGTGCCCACCACGGTGCGCAACGCCGGTGCGAACCCGGGAGCGCCCCGATGTGTGCTCCAAGGTGCGGCGTGCACGAAGTCGGACCCCGGTTTGCCCCGGGTGCGCACCTCGCGTGCACCTTGGTGCGCACACCTTGGCTGGGTTGCGCGGCCTGGTGGGCACCATGGTGCGCACCAAGGAGCGCTCCGAAGTGTGCTCCAAGGTGCGGCGTGCACGAAGTCGGAGCCCGGTTTGCCCCGGGTGCGCACCTTCGCCGCGGTGGGCACCATGGCGTGCACGAAGTCGGAGCCCGGTTTGCCCCGGGTGCGCACCTCGCGTGCACCTTCGCCGGGGTGGGCACCTCGGCTGGGTTGCGCGCCCTGGTGCGCACCAAGGAGCGCTCTGAAGTGTGCTCCAAGGTGCGGCGTGCACGAAGTCGGAGCCCGGTTTGCCCCGGGTGTGCACCTCGGGTGCGCACCTCGCGTGCACCTTCGCTGCGGTGGGCACCTTGGCTGGGTTGCGCGCCTTGGTGGGCACCATGCAGTGCACGAAGTCGGAGCCCGGATTGCCCCGGGCGCGCACCTCCGCCAGGGTGGGCACCTTGGTGCGCACAACTTGCCTGGGCTGCGCACCAGGAAGGGCTCAAGATGGCACCCGCGTTCCATTTTTTTCACTATCTTTCAGAACGGAAATTTTAAAATCTCGTTTTTTTTTGCCTTTTCTTGAAATTAGTGAAGGCAGCGCATCAAAGGTGCGCAACGCTGGTGCGAACCTGGGAGCGCTCCGATGTGTGCTCCAAGGTGCGGCGTGCACGAAGTCGGACCCCGGTTTGCCCCGGGTGCGCACCTCGCGTGCACCTTGGTGCGCACACCTTGGCTGGGTTGCGCGCCCTGGTGGGCACCATGGTGCGCACCAAGGAGCGCTCCGAAGTGTGCTCCAAGGTGCGGCGTGCACGAAGTCGGAGCCCGGTTTGCCCCGGGTGCGCACCTCGCGTGCACCTTCGCCGCGGTGGGCACCATGGCGTGCACGAAGTCGGAGCCCGGTTTGCCCCGGGTGCGCACCTCGCGTGCACCTTCGCCGGGGTGGGCACCTTGGTGTGCAGACCTTGGCTGGGTTGCGCGCCCTGGTGGGCACCATGGTGCGCACCAAGGAGCGCTCCGAAGTGTGCTCCAAGGTGCGGCCTGCACGAAGTCGGAGCCCGGTTTGCCCCGGGTGTGCACCTCGGGTGGGCACCTTGGTGCGCATGCCTTGCCTGGGCTGCGCACCAGGGCGGGCTCAAGATGGCACCCGCGTTCCTTTTTTTTCACTATCTTTCAAAACGGAAATTTTAAAATCTCATTTTTTTTTGCCTTTTTCTGGAAATTAGTGAAGGCAGCGCATCAAAGGTGCGCACCTCGCTGCCCACCACGGTGCGCAACGCCGGTGGGCACCCGGGAGTGCTTCGAAGTGTGCTCCAAGGTGCTGCGTGCACGTTGTCGGAGCCCGGTTTGCCCCGGGTGCGCACCTCGCGTGCACCTTCGTCGGGGTGGGCACCTTGGCTGGGTTTGCCCCGGCTGCGCTCCGAAGCGGGGTTATTGGAGCGCCGCCTCTTTTTTTGTCGGAGCGTTTGGTGGGGTTTCTCGCATTGGCTCTTCCGAGGCCCGGTTGCCACCCTGGCGCGCACGAAGTCGGAAGTAGGGTTAATTGCCCGGGTGCGCACCTTTGCCAGGGTGGGCACCTTACCTGGGCTGCGCACCAGGGCGGGCTCAAGATGGCACGCGCGTTCCGTTTTTTTCACTATCTTTCAAAACGGAAATTTTAAAATCTCCTTTTTTTTTTGCCTTTTCTGGAAATTAGTGAAGGCAGCGCATCAAAGGTGCGCACCTCGCTGCCCACCTTGGTGTGCTCTGAGGTGCGCACCCGGGAGCGCTACGAAGTGTGCTCCAAGGTGCGGCGTGCACGTTGTCGGAGCCCGGTTTGCCCCGGGTGCGCACCTCGCCTGCACCTTGGCCGGGGTGGGCACCTTGGCTGGGTTTGCCCAGGGTGCGCTCCGAAGCGGGGTTACTGGAGCGCCCCCTCTTTTTTTGTCAGAGCGTTTGGTGGGGTTTCTCGCATTGGCTCTTCCCAGGCCCGGTTGTTGGGTGCGCTCCCACCCTGGCGCGCGCGAAGTTGGAAGTTGGATTAATTGCCCGGGCGCGCACCTTCGCCAGGGTGGGCACCTTGGTGCGCACACCTTGGCTGGGCTGCGCACCAGGGCGGGCTCAAGATGGCACCAGCATTCCCTTTTTCTCACTATCTTTCAAAACGGAAATTTTAAAATCTCGTTTTTTTTTTGCCTTTTATGGAAATTAGTGAAGGCATCGCATCAAAGGTGCGCACCTCGCTGCCCACCTTGGTGTGCTCCGAGGTGCCCACCACGGTGCGCAACGCCGGTGCGAACCCGGGAGCGCCCCGATGTGTGCTCCAAGGTGCGGCGTGCACGAAGTCGGACCCCGGTTTGCCCCGGGTGCGCACCTCGCGTGCACCTTGGTGCGCACACCTTGGCTGGGTTGCGCGGCCTGGTGGGCACCATGGTGCGCACCAAGGAGCGCTCCGAAGTGTGCTCCAAGGTGCGGCGTGCACGAAGTCGGAGCCCGGTTTGCCCCGGGTACGCACCTCGCGTGCACCTTCGCCGGGGTGGGCACCTCGGCTGGGTTGCGCGCCCTGGTGCGCACCAAGGAGCGCTCCGAAGTGTGCTCCAAGGTGCGGCGTGCACGAAGTCGGAGCCCGGTTTGCCCCGGGTGCGCACCTTCGCCGCGGTGCGCACCATGGCGTGCACGAAGTCGGAGCCCGGTTTGCCCCGGGTGCGCACCTCGCGTGCACCTTCGGCGGGGTTGCGCGCCCTGGTGGGCACCATGGTGCGCACCAAGGAGCGCTCCGAAGTGTGCTCCAAGGTGCGGCGTGCACGAAGTCGGAGCCCGGTTTGCCCCGGGTGCGCACCTCGCGTGCACCTTCGGCGGGGTTGCGCGCCCTGGTGGGCACCATGGTGCGCACCAAGGAGCGCTCCGAAGTGTGCTCCAAGGTGCGGCGTGCACGAAGTCGGAGCCCGGTTTGCCCCGGGTGCGCACCTCGCGTGCACCTTCGCCGCGGTGGGCACCATGGCGTGCACGAAGTCGGAGCCCGGTTTGCCCCGGGTGCGCACCTCGCGTGCACCTTCGCCGGGGTGGGCACCTCGGCTGGGTTGCGCGCCCTGGTGCGCACCAAGGAGCGCTCCGAAGTGTGCTCCAAGGTGCGGCGTGCACGAAGTCGGAGCCCGGTTTGCCCCGGGTGCGCACCTCGCGTGCACCTTCGCCAGGGTGGGCACCTCGGTGCGCACACCTTCTCAATGTTTTCTTGCCTTTTCTGGAAATTGGTGAAGGCAGCGCATCAAAGGTGCGCACCTCGGTGTGCTCCGAGGTGCGAACCCGAGAGCGCTCCGAGGTGCCCACGAAGTCGAAAGTCGGGTTAATTGCATTGTTTTCCCCGGGTGCGCTCCGAGGTGCGCAACATCGGCGCGCACCAAGGAGGGCTCCGAAGTGTGCTCCAAGGTGCGCACGATGGCGTGCACCTCTGGTGCGCACGATTCGGAGCTCGGTTTGACCGGGGTGCGCACACCTTGGCTGGGTTGCGCACCTTTTGTGCGCTCCAAGGTGCGCACGAAGTCGGAGCTCGGTTTGCCCCGGGTGCGCACCTTCGCCAGGGTGCGCACCTTGATGCGCACGCCTTGGCTGGGCTGCGCACCTTGGTGGGCGCCATGGTGCGCACCTTTCGTGCGCTCCAAGGTGCGCACGAAGTCGGAGCTCGGTTTGCCCCGGGTGCGCACCTTGGTGGGCGCCATGGTGCACTCCGAGGTGCCCAAGATTGGTGCGCACCAAGGAGCGCTCCGAAGTGCGCTCCAAGGTGCGCGCGAAGTCGAAAGTTGGGTTAATTGTCCGGTTTGCCTCGGGTGCGCACCTTGCGTGCACCTTCGCCAGGGTGGGCGCCTTGGTGCGCACACCTTGGCTGGGCTGCGCACACCTTGGCACCCGCGTTTCCTTCATTTTAAATTTTTTTTTTTTACAATCTCTCAAGTGGGAAATTCTATAATCTCAACTTTTTTTGCCTTTTCAGGAAACTTTTGAATGGAGCGCATCATTGGTGCGCTCCGAAGTGTGCTCCAAAGCTCTCTCCAGCTGCGTGCACCTGCCCCGGCCGCGCACCCGGCCCCGCCCAGCTTCGCTCACCTGTCCCGGGCGTCTGGTGCGGAACCTTAGAGTAAGAAACATCACCGTGCACCTTGGCCAACGTGCGCGACTCGACCGAGCGCGCACTGGCCGAGGTGCACACCGATTTCACCTGGGTGCGCGCGCAGCACCTCGGGCGCACCGGGGTGCGCGCACAACGCCCGGGTTGCACCGTGGCCTGTGTGCTCGGGGTGCCTCGGGTGCGCGCTCGGTGTCGCCCCCCGCGCGCGCGGTAGTGCGGGCAGCGCACCCCGGCCCGGCCCGGCCCCGACGAGAACGCAAACGGGCAAAAGGTTTATTCAAATAGCATTGCGACGCCCGGCGAAAAACTAAAAAAGGGTGCAACACCGGGACTTCCCGGGAGGTCACCCATCCCAGTACTACTCCGGCCCAAGCGCGCTTAACTGCGGAGTTCTGATGGGATCCGGTGCACTAATGCTGGTATGATCGCACCCGTTATGAGCTTGTCGCAGTGTGTACTTAGCAAACCGCGACCCACGTGCGAATCCACCCCGGCCACCCACCCCCGTCGAGGTGCACACCCTCCCTCGCGAAGTGCGCCCCGTTCGCCAAGTGTGAGCCCTGCCCGGGTGCGCGCACCTTGCTAGGGCGTCGGGTGTGCACCCGGCCCGGCCTACGTGCGTGCACCTGGAGGGGGCGTCGTGTGCGTGCAGTGTCCCGTCTGCAACGCGGTGCCCACACACCACCTCGGGCGCAACGACCTGCGCTCACATGTGGGCCGAGTGCACCTTGGTGCATGTTCGGGGCGCCTCGGGTGCACGCTCGATCTTGCCCCGGTGCACCAAGGCGCTCGGTTTGCCCCGGGTGCGCACTTGGTGCAAGGTGGGCACCCAAAATAGGGATCAAGCACCAAAACACAAGTTTCGGGATGCAAAATGGGACCCAAGGACCACAAATGCGTTCCAAGACCCATGATGGGTCCACGAGAACAAAAATGTGTTCCGAGACTTAATAAACAAATATTGGGTTTTAGGAGAAGAAACATGCTCTGATGCCCAAAACGAGAATCGACCCCGAAAAGGCCACAGGCCAAAAGTGGGATGCGAGACAAAAAAAAATGGGACCCGAGGACCAAAATTGGGTTCCCAGGTCGAAGACAGGGCAACCGGACAAGAAACGACCTCTAAGGCTCGAAATGAGTCCCGACGACTAAAACTTGACAAGAAGCACCCATCAGGCACCCAACTCGACACCCATGGGATGCCGACCCACCCGGGCTTCCACCTAGCACACCTTGGCACCCACCCACCCTCGCACCCAACCTCGCACCCAACTTAGCACCTTTGAACCCACATTGGCACTCACCCTGACCCTGGCACCTTGGAACCCACATTGGCACTCACCTTGACCCTGGCACCCACCTTTGCACTCACCTTGGGACCCACCCTGGCTCCCACCTCGGCACCCACCCAGACACCCACCTTGGTTCCTTGGCACCCACCTTGGATCCTTGGCACCCACCCCGACACCCACCTTGGCACGCAACTTGGCTACTTGCCACCCACCTTGGCTCCTTGACGCCCACCCCGACAACCACCCCGTGACCTACCCTGGCTAGGGTTGGTGCACACCCACCCTGGTGCCCACCTTGGCACCCACCCTATGACCCACCTTGGCACGCACCTTAGTACCCACCCCGTTACCCACCCTAGGACCCACCCCGTGACCCACCTTGGCCAGGGTGGGTGCACCCACCCTGGTGCCCACCTTGGCACCCACCCATCCTAGCACCCAGCCTGTGACCGGGCTTGGAACCCAACCTTGCACCCGCACCCGTCTTGGCCAGTGTGGGTGCGCACCCATCCTGGCACCCACGTTGTGACACACCCTTTAACCCACGCACCCTAGCACCCACGTTGGCACCCACCTTGGAACCCAACCTAGCAACTTGGCACCCACCCCGTGACCCACCTTGGCATCCACCATAGCAGTCGCCGACTTGGCACCCACCTCGGCACCCACCTTGACACTTGTGGACCCACCTTGCCACTCACCCTAGCATCGACCCATCCTAGCACCCACCCTGGCACCTTTGCACCCTAGCACTCACCCATCCTAGCACCTAACCTGTGACCCACCTTGACACTCACCCTCGCACCCACCTTGGAACCCAACCTAGCACCCACCCACCCTGACACCAACCCTAGCACCTACCCACCCTTGCACCCACCCTGTGACCCATCTTGGCACCCACCCATCCTACCACTCAACCTATCACCCACCTTCTCACCCACCTTGGCATCCACCTTAGCACCCACCCACACTGGCACCTTGGCACCCACCTCGGGCAAGGTGGGTGCACACCCACCCTGGCACCCAATTTAGAACCCACCGAGCATGTTACCCACCTTGGCACCCACATTGCAGCCCACCCTAGTACCCACCCTATGACCCACATTGGCATCCACACCCTAGCACCCAGGCACCTCGACACCCGCCTTGACACCCACCCTAGCACTGAACCTGTGACCCACCTTGGAACTCACCCTAGAACCCACCCACCCTGTGAACCACCTTGGCATCCACCTTAGCACCCACCCACCTTGGCACCCACTCTAGCACTCACCCATCCTAACACCCAACTTGTTACCCACCTTGGCACCCGCCCTCGCGTCCACCTTGAAACCCACCCTAGCACCCACCCACGCAGGAGCCCACCTTGGCACCCAACCTAACACCCACGCATCCTGGCACCCAACTTGTGACCCACCTTGGAACCCACCCTAGTACCCACCTTTGAACCCACTATATCACCAACCCACCTTGGCACCCACCCTATGACCCTCTTTGGAATCCACCCTAGCACGCACCCACCCTGGCACCCACCATGGAGCGCACCCTAGCACCCACCCACCTCGGCACGCACCTCAACACCCACCTTGGTGTGCGCACTGCGCCAACCTCTCAAAGACCCTATGTGGTGCGCTCCAAAGTGTACACCTTTGGTGCGCTCCAAGGTGCGCACCTTTGGTGCACACCGAGGTGCACACCAAAGTGTGCACCGAGGTGAGCACCAAAGTGCACTCCAGGGTGCACACCAAGGCGTGCACCTTTGGTGCGGTCAATGCAAACGAATTCGGAAGTTGGGGTCGATGTCCTAATCGCTGCTGCAGACTACACGTATGAGAATCGGACAAATAGCTTTATATAGGGGAGGTGTTGCGTTTGATGGGTCGACTCCCCTGGTTGTGTGCACTGCACCAACTTCAAAGACCCTGTCTTGTTTAAGAAGTCAAAAGTTGGGGTGGATGTCCTAATCATTGCTGCAGTCTACGCATGTATGAGAATCAGACAAATAGCTTATATAGGGGAGGTGTTGCATTCGGTGGGTTGACTCCCCTGGTTGTGCGCACTGCGCCAACCTCAAAGACCCCGCATAGCAGAAGAAGTCGGAAGTCGGATTTTGGTGAGCACCAAGGCGTGCACCTTTGGTGCGGTCAACGCAGACGAATTCAGAAGTTGGGGTGGATGTCCTAATCGTTGTTGCAGGCTACACATGTATGAGAATCAGACAAATAGCTTATATAGGGGAGGTGTTGGGTTTGATGGGTCAACTCCCTTGGTTGTGCGCATTACGCCAACCTCAAAGACCTTGTTTTCGTTAAGAAGTCAAAAGTTGGGGTCAATGTCCTAATGGCTCCTGCAGGCTACACATGTATGAGAATCGGACAAATAGCTTATATAGGGGAGGTGTTGGGTTTGATGGGTCGACTCCCCTGGTTGTGCGCATTACGTCAACCTCAAAGACCTTGTTTTCGTTAAGAAGTCAAAAGTTGGGGTCGATGTCCTAATTGCTCCTGTAGACTACACATGTATGAGAATCAGACAAATAGCTTATATAGGGGAGGTGTTGGGTTTGATGGGTTGACTCCCCTAGTTGTTCGCATTACACCAACCTCAAAGACCTTGTTTTCGTTTAGAAGCCGAAAGTTGGGGTCGATGTCCTAATTGCTCCTGCAGGCTACGCATGTATGAGAATCAGACAAATAGCTTATATAGGGGAGGTGTTGGGTTTGATGGGTCGACTCCCCTGGTTGTGCGCATTGCGCCAACCTCAAAGACCCTGCATTGCGGATGAAGTCGAAAGTCAGAGTTTGGTGTGCTACAAGGTGTGGTCGAAGGTGCTCACCTAGGTGTGCACCTTTGGAGCACAGGAAAAGTGCCCTCCAAAAGTGCGCACCTTTGGAGTGCACAAAAGTGCCCTCCAAAAGTGCGCACCTTTGGAGCGCAGAAAAGTGCCCTCCAAAAAGTGCCCTCCAAAAGTGCGCACCTTTGGAGCGCAGAAAAGTGCCCTCCAAAAAGTGCCCTCCAAAAGTGCGCACCTTTGGAGCGCAGAAAAGTGCCCTCCAAAAAGTGCCCTCCAAAAGTGCGCACCTTTGGAGCGCAGAAAAGTGCCCTCCAAAAAGTGCCCTCCAAAAGTGCGCACCTTTGGAGCGCAGAAAAGTGCCCTCCAAAAAGTGCCCTCCAAAAGTGCGCACCTTTGGAGCGCAGAAAAGTGCCCTCCAAAAAGTGCCCTCCAAAAGTGCGCACCTTTGGAGCGCAGAAAAGTGCCCTCCAAAAAGTGCCCTCCAAAAGTGCGCACCTTTGGAGCGCAGAAAAGTGCCCTCCAAAAAGTGCCCTCCAAAAGTGCGCACCTTTGGAGCGCAGAAAAGTGCCCTCCAAAAAGTGCCCTCCAAAAGTGCGCACCTTTGGAGCGCAGAAAAGTGCCCTCCAAAAGTGCGCACCTTTGGAGCGCAGAAAAGTGCCCTCCAAAAGTGCGCACTTTTGGTGCGCACCAAGGCGCTGGTTCGGTCGTTGCAGGCGAGTTCGGAAGTTGGGGTCGATGTCCTGAGCGGAGGTGCAAACTACACAGGTGTCGGAATCGGACAAATAGCTTATATAGGGGAGGTGTATGCTTCGATGGGTCGACTCCCCAGGTTGAGCGCACCGCGCCAACCTCAAAGACCCTACGGTATGGATGAAGTCGGAAGTTGGGTCCGATGACCGATTCGATTAGTAGGTATGCTCATGAGGTCGGAATTTGGGTCCGATGACCTGCCATGTGCAGGAAGGCGAATGTTGACACTGTGCGTTGCAAGGTGCACACCAAGGCGCTGGTGCGGTCTTTTTAGTCGAGTTCGGAAGTTGGGGTCGATGTCCTGATCGGAGGTGCAAGCTACACAGGTGTGGGAATCGGACAAATAGCTTATATAGGGGAGGTGTATGCTTCGTTGGGTCGACTCCCCGGGTTGAGCGCACCGCGCCAACCTCAAAGACCCTACGGTATGGATGAAGTCGGAAGTTGGGTCCGATGACCGATTCGATATGTAGGCATACTCGCGAGGTCGGAATTTGGGTCCGATGACCTGCCACGTGCAGGAAGGCGAATGTTGGCACTGTGCGTTGCAAGGTGCGCACCAAGGCGCTGGTTCGGTCGTTGGAGGCGAGTTCGGAAGTTGGGGTCGATGTCTTGATCGGAGGTGCAAACTACACAGGTGTGGGAATCGGACAAATAGCTTATATAGGGGAGGTGTATGCTTCGTTGGGTCGACTCCCCGGGTTGAGCGCACCGCGCCAACCTCAAAGACCCTACGGTATGGATGAAGTCGGAAGTTGGGTCCGATGACCGATTCGATATGTAGGCATACTCGCGAGGTCGGAATTTGGGTCCGATGACCTGCCATGTGCAGGAAGGCGAATGTTGGGACTGTGCGTCGCAAGGTGCGCACCAAGGCGCTGGTGCCGTCGTTGCAGTCGAGTTCGGAAGTTGGGGTCGATGTCCTGGTCAGAGGTGCAAACTACACAGGTGTGGGAATCGGACAAATAGCTTATATAGGGGAGGTGTATGCTTCGATGGGTCGACTCCCTGGGTTGAGCGCACCGCGCCAACCTCAAAGACCCTACAGTATGGATGAAGTCGGAAGTTGGGTCCGATGACCGATTCGATACGTAGGCATATTGGCGAGGTCTGAATTTGTGTCCGATGACCTGCCATGCGCAGGAAGGCGGAATTTGGGTCCGATGACCGAGTTGATGGCGTGCCATGCGCAGAAAGGCGGAATTTGGGTCCGATGACCGAGTTGATGTTGATGGCCCGCCATGCACAGGAAGGCGGAATTTGGGTCCGATGACCGATTTGAAGGCGTGCCATACGCAAAAAGGCGGAGTTTGGGTCCGATGACCGAGTTGATATTGATGGCCCGCCATGCGCAGGAAGGCGGAATTTGGGTCCGATGACCTGACATACGCATGGAGTCCGACTCGGGGGCCGATGTTCGATTCGATGACTTGCATTGTGGGTAAAGTCGGAAGTTGTGGTCTTTGACCCGATTCGATGACCAGACTTCGGCTGCTTGAGAATCGGACAAATAACTTATATAGGGGAGGTAGTGTTCTCGAGCATCCTCCCCCCGTGCCCGTTTATGTCGATTGATGCTGGTGCTCGACTGGTTGGAGCGCTCGGATGCAAAAATCTTGCACCAGGATTTATCGATTGTGATGGACACGGCAAGTCTCCTGATTGCTATGCAGGAGCTCATCGTGAATCTCTATGCGGCCTTGGTATGGACTCGACCTGCGGAATGGTTCGGCAATGGTAGTCGCTCCAACACGTCCTTGCAATGGCCACAGAGGTGATTCGACTAGAGCTCCAGTCTAGCTTTTGGGTTGCTTGGCGGACTGGTATAGCCGCGATCGAGTTCCGGACATGAACGTTTTAGATAGCTCTTGGGCTTTCTGGGACGGAAGTCGGAAGTTTGGGCTGTTGTCCGATTTGATGACCATTCTTCGGATGTGTGAGAATCGGACAAATAACTTATATAGGGGACTGTGTTGTCTCACGCAGCCCCCTCCGTGCCCCTCTATCTCGACCGATGTTGGTGCTTGAAAGGGTTGGGATCGCTCGGATTTATAAACGTGCACCACCATTTGTCGAGTGTGAGGGACGCGGCAGGTCTCCTAAATGCTATGCGGGCGCTCTCTGAGAATCTCTATCCGGCCTCGACACAGACTAGTCTTGCTGAATGGTTTGGCACTGGTAGTCGATCCAACACGTCGTTGTTGTGGCCGCCTAGGCGATTCGATTCGAGCCCCCGTCTAGCTTTTGGGTTGCTTGGCGGATTTTGCCCTATCCGCAAGTGAGCTCGGTCCCTAAACGTTCGAGAAACCCGATTGCTATGCGCCGACTCTCTTTCTTGCGAGCCTCCATCTAGCTTTTGGGTCTCTACGGAACGGAAGTCGGAATCTGGGACCGTTGTTTGATTCGACGAGGCAGACTACGGTTGTGCGAGAATCGGACAAATAACTTATATAGGGGAGGTGTTGACTGGAGCATTCTCCCCCGTGCCCCTCTAACTCGACCAATGCTGGCGCTCGAACGGTGGTAGCGCTCGGATTTTCATTGAGCGCCAGCATTGGTCGATTTAGAGGGGCATGCGAGATTCCCGAATGCTATGCGAGGGCTCTAACGGAAATGTCTATTGGTTTCGGTATGGATGCAATTGCGAGTGGTTCGGCAAAGGTAGTCGTTCCGATGCGTCCATGTCGTGGCCAAATCGATAATTCGATTTGAGCCCTCGTATAGCATTTGGGTCTCTCGATGTGATTCCGCATTCCAGTCCCTTTGGGCACTGCTTGAGCCGCATCCCAGGGGGTTCCCTTCCCAATAATCTGCCTCGCAACCCGATTGCTATGCGGTGAGGCTCCTCGGCCGCCTCGGAACTATCTGTGTATCAGACGCATCGCGGGATAAGGGGTTGGCAACGGTAGTCGCCCCAAGCGCGTCCGATGCTTGGACCATTCCGAGGCGGCCCTGAAGCCTCTTCCGTCTAGCCGTTGGGTCCTTCTCGCCGCATCCCTCGCCTCGCACCCCGATTGCTATGCGGTGAGGCTCCTCGGCCGCCTCGGAACTATCTGTGTATCGGACGCGTCGCGGGATAAGGGGTTGTCACTGGTAGTCGCCCCAAGCGCGTCCGATGCTTGGACCATTCCGAGGCGGCCCTGAAGCCTCTTCCGTCTAGCCGTTGGGTCCTTCTCGCCGCATCCCTCGCCTCGCACCCCGATTGCTATGCGGTGAGGCTCCTCGGCCGCCTCGGAACTATCTGTGTATCGGACGCGTCGCGGGATAAGGGGTTGTCATTGGTAGTCGCCCCAAGCGCGTCCGATGCTTGGACCATTCCGAGGCGGCCCTGAAGCCTCTTCCGTCTAGCCGTTGGGTCCTTCTCGCCGCATCCCTCGCCTCGCACCCCGATTGCTATGCGGTGAGGCTCCTCGGCCGCCTCGGAACTATCTGTGTATCGGACGCGTCGCGGGATAAGGGGTTGTCACTGGTAGTCGCCCCAAGCGCGTCCGATGCTTGGACCATTCCGAGGCGGCCCTGAAGCCTCTTCCGTCTAGCCGTTGGGTCCTTCTCGCCGCATCCCTCGCCTCGCACCCCGATTGCTATGCGGTGAGGCTCCTCGGCCGCCTCGGAACTATCTGTGTATCGGACGCGTCGCGGGATAAGGGGTTGTCACTGGTAGTCGCCCCAAGCGCGTTCGATGCTTGGACCATTCCGAGGCGGCCCTGAAGCCTCTTCCGTCTAGCCGTTGGGTCCTTCTCGCCGCATCCCTCGCCTCGCACCCCGATTGCTATGCGGTGAGGCTCCTCGGCCGCCTTGGAACTATCTGTGTATCGGACGCGTCGCGGGATAAGGGGTTGTCACTGGTAGTCGCCCCAAGCGCGTCCGATGCTTGGACCATTCCGAGGCGGACCCGAAGCCTCTTCCGTCTAGCCGTTGGGTCCTTCTCGCCGCATCCTTCGCCTCGCACCCCGATTGCTATGCGGTGAGGCTCCTCGGCCGCCTCGGAACTATCTGTGTATCGGACGCGTCGCGGGATAAGGGGTTGTCACTGGTAGTCGCCCCAAGCGCGTCCGATGCTTGGACCATTCCGAGGCGGACCCGAAGCCTCTTCCGTCTAGCCGTTGGGTCCTTCTCGCCGCATCCCTCGCCTCGCACCCCGATTGCTATGCGGTGAGGCTCCTCGGCCGCCTTGGAACTATCTGTGTATCGGACGCGTCGCGGGATAAGGGGTTGTCACTGGTAGTCGCCCCAAGCGCGTCCGATGCTTGGACCATTCCGAGGCGGACCCGAAGCCTCTTCCGTCTAGCCGTTGGGTCCTTCTCGCCGCATCCCTCGCCTCGCACCCCGATTGCTATGCGGTGAGGCTCCTCGGCCGCCTTGGAACTATCTGTGTATCGGACGCGTCGCGGGATAAGGGGTTGTCACTGGTAGTCGCCCCAAGCGCGTCCGATGCTTGGACCATTCCGAGGCGGCCCCGAAGCCTCTTCCGTGTAGCCGTTGGGTCCTTCTCGCCGCATCCCTCGCCTCGCACCCCGATTGCTATGCGGTGAGGCTCCTCGGCCGCCTTGGAACTATCTGTGTATCGGACGCGTCGCGGGATAAGGGGTTGTCACTGGTAGTCGCCCCAAGCGCGTCCGATGCTTGGACCATTCCGAGGCGGCCCCGAAGCCTCTTCCGTGTAGCCGTTGGGTCCTTCTCGCCGCATCCCTCGCCTCGCACCCCGATTGCTATGCGGTGAGGCTCCTCGGCCGCCTTGGAACTATCTGTGTATCGGACGCGTCGCGGGATAAGGGGTTGTCACTGGTAGTCGCCCCAAGCGCGTCCGATGCTTGGACCATTCCGAGGCGGACCTGAAGCCTCTTCCCTCTAGCCGTTGGGGCTTTCTCGCCGCATCCCTCGCCTCGCACCCTGATTGCTATGCTGTGAGGCTCCTCGGCCGCCTTGGAACTATCTGTGTATCGGACGCATCGCGGGATAAGGGGTTGGCAGTGGTAGTCGCCCCAAGCGCATCCGATGCTTGGACCATTCCGAGGCGGCCCTGCAGCCTCTTCCGTCTAGCCGTTGGGGCCATCTCGCCGCATCCCCCACCTCGCACCACGATTGCTATGCGGTGAGGCTCCTTGGCCGCCTCGGAACTATCTGTGTATCGGACGCATCGCGGGATAAGGGGTTGTCACTGGTAGTCGCCCCAAGCGCGTCCGATGCTTGGACTATTCCGAGGCGGCCCTGCAGCCTCTTCCGTCTAGCCGTTGGGGCCATCTCGCTGCATCCCCCACCTCCTCGGCCGCCTCGGAACTATCTGTGTATCGGACGCATCGCGGGATAAGGGGTTGGCAGTGGTAGTCGCCCCAAGCGCGTCCGATGCTTGGACTATTCCGAGGCAGCCCTGCAGCCTCTTCCGTCTAGCCTTTGGGGCCATCTCGCCGCATCCCTCGCCTCGCACCCCGATTGCTATGCGGTGAGGCTCCTCGGCCGCCTGGGAACTATCTTCGTATCGGACGCATCGCGGGATAAGGGGTTGTCACTGGTAGTCGCCCCAAGCGCGTCCGATGCTTGGACTATTCCGAGGCGGCCCTGTGGCCTCTTCCGTCTAGCCGTTGGGGCCATCTCGCCGCATCCCCCACCTCGCACCCCGATTGCTATGCGGTGAGGCTCTTCGGCCGCCTTGGAACTATCTTCGTATCGGACGCATCGCGGGATAAGGGGTTGTCACTGGTAGTGGCCCCAAGCGCGTCCGATGCTTGGACTATTCCGAGGCGGCCCTGCAGCCTCTTCCGTCTAGCCGTTGGGGCCATCTCGCCGCATCCCCCACCTCGCACCCCGATTGCTATGCGGTGAGGCTCCTCGGCCGCCTTGGAACTATCTTCGTATCGGACGCATCGCGGGATAAGGGGTTGTCACTGGTAGTCGCCCCAAGCGCGTCCGATGCTTGGACTATTCCGACGCGGCCCTGTGGCCTCTTCCGTCTAGCCGTTGGGGCCATCTCGCCGCATCCCCCACCTCGCACCCCGATTGCTATGCGGTGAGGCTCCTCGGCCGCCTTGGAACCATCTTCGTATCGGACGCATCGCGGGATAGGGGGCTGTCACTGGTAGTCGCCCCAAGCGTGTCCGATGCTTGGACCATTCCTAGGCGGCCCTGAAGCCTCTTCCGTCTAGCCGTTGGGGCCTTCCCGCCCCATCCCTCGCCTCGCACCCCCGATTGCTATGCGGTGAGGCTCCTCGGCCGCCTTGGAACCATCTGTGTATCGGACGCATCGCGGGATAAGGGGTTGGCACTGGCAGTCGCCCCAAGCGCGTCCGATGCTTGGACCATTCCGAGGTGGCCCTGAAGCCTCTTCCGTCTAGCCGTCGGGGCCTTCCCGCCCCATCCCTCGCCTCGCACCCCGATTGATATGCGGTGAGGCTCCTCGGCCGCCTTGGAACTATCTGTGTATCGGACGCATCGCGGGATAAGGGGTTGGCACTGGTAGTCGTCCCAATCGCATCCGATGCTTGGACCATTCCGAGGCGGCCCTGCAGCCTCTTCCGTTTAGCCGTCGGGGCCTTCCCGCCGCATCCCTCGCCTCGCATCCCGATTCCTATGCGGTGAGTCTTCTCGGCCGCCGCGGAACTATACCTGTTATTGCTACTGCATCCTTCGGCTGGTAACCTCCTCTGCCGCCTTGGAACGTTCTCTTTGTCGGACGCGTCGCGGGATAAGGGGTTGGCACTGGTAGTCGCCCCAAGCGCGCCCGATGCATAGACCGCTCCGAGTCGACCTTGCTTTCAGCCTCTCACATGCATAGACCTCTCTGAGTCGACCCTGCAGCCTCTCACGTTTAGCCTTTGGAATCTCGCCTCACAACATGATTGCTATCCTTGATGCATCCCTTGCCTCGAGCCCTGATTGCTTTCTTGGCTGCATCCCTCCTCTCCTCACAGCCCGGTTGTCATCACTGCTTCATCCGTCGCTTCATGCATTCTGGCTGCTGGGCCCTTCCCACCGCACACCTCGATTGCTATCTCTTCTGCATCACACACCCCGATTGCTATCTCTGCTACATCCCTCGGCTCTCACTTCTGCATCCTTCGCCTCACACCTCGATTGCTATCAATGCTGCATCCGTAACCTCACACCCCGATTGCTATGCGGGGAGGCTCCTTGGCCGCCTTGGAAATTTCTGTGTGTCGGACGCACCGCGGGATAAGGGGTTGGCACTGGTAGTCGCCCCAAGTGCGCCCGATTCTTAGACCGCTTCGAGGTGACCTCGTAGCCTCTTTCGTCCAGGCTTCCTGCCTTCAACGCCCTTTTTACACCTCGATTGCTATGCGCGGGCTCGTTGGCGTCTATCACCTCTCTGCGAAGAGTGGCACGATGATTGTTGGGGTAAATCGTAGCAGTCCGATCTCTGGCCTTGGGCCATTGTGAGGGCTGATCGATTTCCTGTGCGCATCTCGTGTTCGCCCAGTAACAGACTCGACGACTTGTAATCGGTCTTGTTCCCGATTGTTCCTGGAGGTAGTCTTCGGAACTCTTGGATTTGACCTGTCACTCGAACTGTCCTCTTCCGAGGATGCTTGTGTGTGTGTGCTTGTGCCATTTCCTTGGCGGTATTAACGAGATATTAAAGAGCGGAGTGAGCGCCTCGCCCAGCTATGTTTGGGGCTCTCACTCCCTTACCCGGTGTGCGACCGCTTTGCACGTAGGTTGCGGAGCATCGCGACTCTTTCGATGTTTGGCGGTTGTCTTCCGGTGATGCGTTGGTCCCGAAGTGCACGTTACTAGCATTTCTGCCATTGTTCTCGATCTTTGGCACGTTCCTTCGTTGCAATTGGATATATATCTCCGTTTATACGCGCAGGCTTCTCCCGCCTATTCAGCGCTGTCCCACTCTCAGCACTC